>NW_026644947.1:0-51552 GCF_030020395.1 Manis pentadactyla | reverse complement strand
GTGACAGATCAAGCCTTTGATACCATTATAATCTTCCTTTCTACAGTTAACTAGTTTAAATCTTTATCAGTAACACATTCATTTCTCTAAATACTACTTTAAGAGAGATTTAAAAATTGGTTTATGGGAACACATACACCCGCATAAAGCTTTTGTAGCAGGACTAAGCCTGCTTTGTAAATAGATAATCATCAAGAGCTGGTATCTCTCAGGAAGGAGCTCTAAATGAAAACGCTGGAACATGACCTTATTCATCGTCCAAGTAGTATGTCGCTCCATAGAGAGGCATACTAGCAAAAGAAACACTCTAACACAATTTTTAAATTACTCTATGCTTCTTTCTTTGGAGAGAATGCCTGTAGTGTGAAGCTTAGGAAAAATGTTTAAATATCCCTTTTTCCTTAAAAGAATCTTTTAGTAGGACGCAGCCTGGACATCTGGGGACACTTGCGCAGCGAGAGGCAGCAGTCTTGCCTGTCCTTTATGCTGTGTCTCCAGGTTCGGAGTCATGTCAGAAACGGTGCCATGCATACAAGCACTGCTCTTGCTCCAACCTCGGATGACAGTTACATCCGACAATCAAAGCGCCGTGCTTTGTCTGTGTCGTTTTGAATGTATCGTTTCGTTTAATCTTCATAATCATTTACCAAGGAATGTGGGTTTTCTCTACCTATGTTACCAGTGAGAGAATCACATGATCTGTGAGGTTAACTCGTTTCCTGAGGTGCACTGGAATTAAAGAACAGAGGTGGGTGATGTGAACCTAGTACTCCCTCTCTCTGAAACCTGGGCTCTTAGCCAATACATGAACTTCACTGCGTTTTAAAAGACATTTTTATTCTTGATACTGATCACAATATTCATGCATGAACGCATAGTCAAGAAGACGTTATGAGAGGGTTATGGCAAAAGACAATGCATATACCCATTGTCTACGTGCCAAAAAAATATCTATACGAAATCTTTTCCGTAACTCCCATATTAAATATGAATTCCGAGGAGAGAATTTTTGCTGAGACGTCGAATGCCGTCAGTAGGAACAGCAGTTTTACTAACTGCGTGTTTCACCATTAACACTAAGAAAGATGCCAGCAAAACCGTTTTATGCAAACCAGCATGTGGGGCTTTTGATTAAATTTCAAGGGTTCAGTCAATTAAAAAATTTTTATCCAGGTATAATTTTTACACAGATTTGTTTTATTCAGCTAGAAATATCTACTTTGTCAGAAAAGGAAGAGATTATTTTGGTGTCCAAAATTCACCTGACAAATGTCATTGTTTACATTTTTGCTTTTGGCCTTAATAAAGGAATAATTTCTATGGGCGTTTCATGTACTGGGATCTCTTCAGACTCCAGGATTTCATAGAGTGAGAAATCGATTGTTTGGGAAATGTGACGCTTGTATTAAAAGTTTAATTCACTGAACAGACAGAACAATTGTTGCTGAGGAGGAGAAAGTTTATTTTCCTCAATAAACAGTTCCTTAGAAAAAGGAAATTCAATGTATATCATTTGATTCCTATGCTTCTATGTCATTCAGAAATTTTGCATAAAAAGGAGTTGATTCTTTTCCTCTTAATTTGTACGGCTTAAGAGAGTAAATAGTTCCCGAAAATAATCTTTCTTCAGATTTAAAGGAAATAGAAGAATAGGTAAATGAAGAAAAAGAGGAGAGACATGGTGACAGATCAAGCTTTGGATAGCATTATAATCCTCCTATCTACAGTTACTATTTTAAATATTTAGCAGTAACACATTCATTTCTATAAATACTACAGTGAGGGAGAGAAAAAAATTGGTTTATGGAAACACATACCACAGCATAAAGCTAGTGTATTATAGAACTAAGCCTGCTTCATGCATAGGTAATGATCGGAGCGGGTATCTCTCTGGAAGGAACTCAAGACGAATATACGGCTACATGACCTCATTTATACTCTCAAGTAGTATGTCCAGCCATAGGAAAAGCATACTACAAAATAAACATTCTAAAACAATTTTAAAATTATTTTATGCTTCTCTATGGAGAGAATGCCTTTGGTGTGAAGGTTAAGAAAAATGTTTAAATATCTCTTTATCCTTAAAAGATTCTTATTGGGATGCAGCCTGAACCTCTGTGGACACTTCTGCAGAGAGAGGCAGCAGTCCTGCCTTCCCCTTTATGCTGTGGCGCTAGGCTCGGAATCATGGTATATGAACACCTACCACATTGGTTGCCATGGATACAAGCACTGCTCTTGCTCCCATCTCAGATGACAATTTCCCACGACATTCCAAGCGCCGTGCTTTTTCTGAGTCGTTTTGATTGTATCGTTTACTTTAATCTCCATAATCCTTTATGAAGAAAGGTGGGTTTTTCTCTCTCTATATTACCATTGAGGGAATCACATGTCCAGTGAGGGTAAATCGTATCCCGAGGGGCCCTGGCATTAAGGAACAGAAGTGTGTGATGTGAACCCAGTACTCTCTCTCTCTAAAACCTGTGCTCTTAGCCTTTACATGTACTTCACTGCGTTTTGAAAGACATTTTTATACTTGATACTGATCACAATATTCAGACATGAAGGCATAGTCAAGATGACGTTATGGGAGGGTTATGAAAAAGCCAATGCATGGACACAGTGTCTACGTGACGAAAAACTATCTATACTTAACCTTTTCCGTAACTCCCATCTTAAATATGAATGCTGAGGAGAGTATTTTAGCTCAGATATCAAATGCAGTCAGTAGGAACAGCAGTTGTACTAACCTCATTTGTACAGCCTAAAACACTAAGAAGGATGCCAGCAAAACCGTTTTATGCTCACCAGCAAGGGGCGCTTTTGAAAAAATTTGAATGGTTCCACCAATTAACCTTTTTTTAATCCAGGTACATTTTTACACAGTTATGTTTTATTGAGCAAGGAAAATCTACCTTTGGCGAAAAAGGAAGAGATTATTTTGGTGTATAATGTTCACCTGACAAAAGTCATTGTTTACAGTTCTGCTTTCGGTATTAATAAAAGAATAATTTCTATGGGCGTTTCATGTGTTGGGATCTCTTCTGACTCCAGGATTTCATAGAATGAAAAATGGATTGTTAGGGAAATGTGAAGCTTGTATTCAAAGTTTAATTCACTGATCAGTCAAAACAATTGTGGGTGAGGAAATGAAAGAATATTTTCATCAATAAACTGTTCCTTAAAATAGGAAATACAGTTTATATCATTTGATTCCCATTCTTCCCTCTCATTCAGAAATTATGTATAAAAAGGAGCTGATTCTTTTCCTCTTAATTTGTAAGGCTTAGGGAGTACATGGTTCCCAAAAATAATCTTTCTAAGATTTAAAAGAAACAGATGAAGGGAAAAGTGATGAATAAGAGGACTGACATGGTGACGAATGAAGCCTTTGATACCATTATAATCTTCGTTTCTACAGTTACTGGTTTAAATCTTTAGCAGTAACACATTCATTTCTATAAATACTACATTAAGAGAGAGGAAAAAATTGGTTTATGGGAACACATACACTAACATAAAACTTTTGTAGCAGGACTAAGCCTGCTTTGTGCATAGATAATAATCTGGAGCTGGTATCTCTCAGGAAGGAGCTCTAAATGAAAACGCTGGAACATGACCTTATTCATCGTCCAAGTAGTATGTCGCTCCATAGAGAAGCATACTAGCAAAATAAACACTCTAAAACAATTTTTAAATTACTTTATGCTTCTTTCTTTGGAGAGAAAGCCTGTAGTGTGAAGCTTAGGAAAAATGTTTAAATATCTCTTTTTCCTTAAAAGAATCTTTTAGTAGTATGCAGCCTTGACTTCTGCTCTCACTTGTGCAGAGAGAGGCAGCAGTCTTGCCTGCCCTTTATGCTGTGGCGCCAGTTTCGGAATCATGGCACAAACGGTGCCATGCATACAAGCACTGCTCTTGCTCCAACCTCGGATGACAGTTACATCCGACAATCAAAGCGCCGTGCTTTGTCTGTGTCGTTTTGAATGTATCGTTTCGTTTAATCTACATAATCATTTACCAAGGAATGTGGGTTTTCTCTCCCTATGTTACCATTGAGAGAATCACATGATCTGTGAGGTTAACTCGTTTCCTGAGGTGCACTGGAATTAAAGAACAGAGGTGGGTGATGTGAACCTAGTACTCCCTCTCTCTGAAACCTGTGCTCTTAGCCACTACATGAACTTCACTGCGTTTTAAAAGACATTTTTATTCTTGATACTGATCACAATATTCATGCATGAACGCATAGTCAAGAAGACGTTATGAGAGGGTTATGGCAAAAGACAATGCATATACCCATTGTCTACGTGCCAAAAAAATATCTATACGAAATCTTTTCCGTAACTCCCATATTAAATATGAATTCCGAGGAGAGAATTTTTGCTGAGACGTCGAATGCCGTCAGTAGGAACAGCAGTTTTACTAACTGCGTGTTTCACCATTAACACTAAGAAAGATGCCAGCAAAACCGTTTTATGCAAACCAGCATGTGGGGCTTTTGATTAAATTTCAAGGGTTCAGTCAATTAAAAAATTTTTATCCAGGTATAATTTTTACACAGATTTGTTTTATTCAGCTAGAAACATCTACTTTGTCAGAAAAGGAAGAGATCATTTTGGTGTCCAAAATTCACCTGACAAATGTCACTGTTTACATTTTTGCTTTTGGCCTTAATAAAGGAATAATTTCTATGGGCGTTTCATGTACTGGGATCTCTTCAGACTCCAGGATTTCATAGAGTGAGAAATCGATTGTTTGGGAAATGTGACGCTTGTATTAAAAGTTTAATTCACTGAGCAGACAAAACAATTGTTGCTGAGGAGGAGAAAGATTATTTTCCTCAATAAACCGTTCCTTAGAAAAAGGAAATTCAATGTATACCATTTGAATCCTATTCTGCTATGTCATTCAGAAATTTTGCATAAAAAGGAGTTGATTCTTTTCCTCTTAACTTGTAAGGCTTAGACAGTAAATGGTTCCCGAAAATAATCTTTCTTAAGAATTAAAGGAAACAGAAGAATAGAAAAATGATGAAAAAGAGGAGAGATATTTTGACAGATCAAGCTTTTGATAGCATTATAATCCTCCTATCTACAGTTACTATTTTAAATATTTAGCAGTAACACATTCATTTCTATAAATACTACAGTGAGGGAGAGAAAAAAATTGGTTTATGGAAACACATACCACAGCATAAAGCTAGTGTATTATAGAACTAAGCCTGCTTCATGCATAGGTAATGATCGGAGCGGGTATCTCTCTGGAAGGAACTCAAGACGAATATACGGCTACATGACCTCATTTATACTCTCAAGTAGTATGTCCAGCCATAGGAAAAGCATACTACAAAATAAACATTCTAAAACAATTTTAAAATTATTTTATGCTTCTCTATGGAGAGAATGCCTTTGGTGTGAAGGTTAAGAAAAATGTTTAAATATCTCTTTATCCTTAAAAGATTCTTATTGGGATGCAGCCTGAACCTCTGTGGACACTTCTGCAGAGAGAGGCAGCAGTCCTGCCTTCCCCTTTATGCTGTGGCGCTAGGCTCGGAATCATGGTATATGAACACCTACCACATTGGTTGCCATGGATACAAGCACTGCTCTTGCTCCCATCTCAGATGACAATTTCCCACGACATTCCAAGCGCCGTGCTTTTTCTGAGTCGTTTTGATTGTATCGTTTACTTTAATCTCCATAATCCTTTATGAAGAAAGGTGGGTTTTTCTCTCTCTATATTACCATTGAGGGAATCACATGTCCAGTGAGGGTAAATCGTATCCCGAGGGGCCCTGGCATTAAGGAACAGAAGTGTGTGATGTGAACCCAGTACTCTCTCTCTCTAAAACCTGTGCTCTTAGCCTTTACATGTACTTCACTGCGTTTTGAAAGACATTTTTATACTTGATACTGATCACAATATTCAGACATGAAGGCATAGTCAAGATGACGTTATGGGAGGGTTATGAAAAAGCCAATGCATGGACACAGTGTCTACGTGACGAAAAACTATCTATACTTAACCTTTTCCGTAACTCCCATCTTAAATATGAATGCTGAGGAGAGTATTTTAGCTCAGATATCAAATGCAGTCAGTAGGAACAGCAGTTGTACTAACCTCATTTGTACAGCCTAAAACACTAAGAAGGATGCCAGCAAAACCGTTTTATGCTCACCAGCAAGGGGCGCTTTTGAAAAAATTTGAATGGTTCCACCAATTAACCTTTTTTTAATCCAGGTACATTTTTACACAGTTATGTTTTATTGAGCAAGGAAAATCTACCTTTGGCGAAAAAGGAAGAGATTATTTTGGTGTATAATGTTCACCTGACAAAAGTCATTGTTTACAGTTCTGCTTTCGGTATTAATAAAAGAATAATTTCTATGGGCGTTTCATGTGTTGGGATCTCTTCTGACTCCAGGATTTCATAGAATGAAAAATGGATTGTTAGGGAAATGTGAAGCTTGTATTCAAAGTTTAATTCACTGATCAGTCAAAACAATTGTGGGTGAGGAAATGAAAGAATATTTTCATCAATAAACTGTTCCTTAAAATAGGAAATACAGTTTATATCATTTGATTCCCATTCTTCCCTCTCATTCAGAAATTATGTATAAAAAGGAGCTGATTCTTTTCCTCTTAATTTGTAAGGCTTAGGGAGTACATGGTTCCCAAAAATAATCTTTCTAAGATTTAAAAGAAACAGATGAAGGGAAAAGTGATGAATAAGAGGACTGACATGGTGACGAATGAAGCCTTTGATACCATTATAATCTTCGTTTCTACAGTTACTGGTTTAAATCTTTAGCAGTAACACATTCATTTCTATAAATACTACATTAAGAGAGAGGAAAAAATTGGTTTATGGGAACACATACACTAACATAAAACTTTTGTAGCAGGACTAAGCCTGCTTTGTGCATAGATAATAATCTGGAGCTGGTATCTCTCAGGAAGGAGCTCTAAATGAAAACGCTGGAACATGACCTTATTCATCGTCCAAGTAGTATGTCGCTCCATAGAGAAGCATACTAGCAAAATAAACACTCTAAAACAATTTTTAAATTACTTTATGCTTCTTTCTTTGGAGAGAAAGCCTGTAGTGTGAAGCTTAGGAAAAATGTTTAAATATCTCTTTTTCCTTAAAAGAATCTTTTAGTAGTATGCAGCCTTGACTTCTGCTCTCACTTGTGCAGAGAGAGGCAGCAGTCTTGCCTGCCCTTTATGCTGTGGCGCCAGTTTCGGAATCATGGCACAAACGGTGCCATGCATACAAGCACTGCTCTTGCTCCAACCTCGGATGACAGTTACATCCGACAATCAAAGCGCCGTGCTTTGTCTGTGTCGTTTTGAATGTATCGTTTCGTTTAATCTACATAATCATTTACCAAGGAATGTGGGTTTTCTCTCCCTATGTTACCATTGAGAGAATCACATGATCTGTGAGGTTAACTCGTTTCCTGAGGTGCACTGGAATTAAAGAACAGAGGTGGGTGATGTGAACCTAGTACTCCCTCTCTCTGAAACCTGTGCTCTTAGCCACTACATGAACTTCACTGCGTTTTAAAAGACATTTTTATTCTTGATACTGATCACAATATTCATGCATGAACGCATAGTCAAGAAGACGTTATGAGAGGGTTATGGCAAAAGACAATGCATATACCCATTGTCTACGTGCCAAAAAAATATCTATACGAAATCTTTTCCGTAACTCCCATATTAAATATGAATTCCGAGGAGAGAATTTTTGCTGAGACGTCGAATGCCGTCAGTAGGAACAGCAGTTTTACTAACTGCGTGTTTCACCATTAACACTAAGAAAGATGCCAGCAAAACCGTTTTATGCAAACCAGCATGTGGGGCTTTTGATTAAATTTCAAGGGTTCAGTCAATTAAAAAATTTTTATCCAGGTATAATTTTTACACAGATTTGTTTTATTCAGCTAGAAACATCTACTTTGTCAGAAAAGGAAGAGATCATTTTGGTGTCCAAAATTCACCTGACAAATGTCACTGTTTACATTTTTGCTTTTGGCCTTAATAAAGGAATAATTTCTATGGGCGTTTCATGTACTGGGATCTCTTCAGACTCCAGGATTTCATAGAGTGAGAAATCGATTGTTTGGGAAATGTGACGCTTGTATTAAAAGTTTAATTCACTGAGCAGACAAAACAATTGTTGCTGAGGAGGAGAAAGATTATTTTCCTCAATAAACCGTTCCTTAGAAAAAGGAAATTCAATGTATACCATTTGAATCCTATTCTGCTATGTCATTCAGAAATTTTGCATAAAAAGGAGTTGATTCTTTTCCTCTTAACTTGTAAGGCTTAGACAGTAAATGGTTCCCGAAAATAATCTTTCTTAAGAATTAAAGGAAACAGAAGAATAGAAAAATGATGAAAAAGAGGAGAGATATTTTGACAGATCAAGCTTTTGATAGCATTATAATCCTCCTATCTACAGTTACTATTTTAAATATTTAGCAGTAACACATTCATTTCTATAAATACTACAGTGAGGGAGAGAAAAAAATTGGTTTATGGAAACACATACCACAGCATAAAGCTAGTGTATTATAGAACTAAGCCTGCTTCATGCATAGGTAATGATCGGAGCGGGTATCTCTCTGGAAGGAACTCAAGACGAATATACGGCTACATGACCTCATTTATACTCTCAAGTAGTATGTCCAGCCATAGGAAAAGCATACTACAAAATAAACATTCTAAAACAATTTTAAAATTATTTTATGCTTCTCTATGGAGAGAATGCCTTTGGTGTGAAGGTTAAGAAAAATGTTTAAATATCTCTTTATCCTTAAAAGATTCTTATTGGGATGCAGCCTGAACCTCTGTGGACACTTCTGCAGAGAGAGGCAGCAGTCCTGCCTTCCCCTTTATGCTGTGGCGCTAGGCTCGGAATCATGGTATATGAACACCTACCACATTGGTTGCCATGGATACAAGCACTGCTCTTGCTCCCATCTCAGATGACAATTTCCCACGACATTCCAAGCGCCGTGCTTTTTCTGAGTCGTTTTGATTGTATCGTTTACTTTAATCTCCATAATCCTTTATGAAGAAAGGTGGGTTTTTCTCTCTCTATATTACCATTGAGGGAATCACATGTCCAGTGAGGGTAAATCGTATCCCGAGGGGCCCTGGCATTAAGGAACAGAAGTGTGTGATGTGAACCCAGTACTCTCTCTCTCTAAAACCTGTGCTCTTAGCCTTTACATGTACTTCACTGCGTTTTGAAAGACATTTTTATACTTGATACTGATCACAATATTCAGACATGAAGGCATAGTCAAGATGACGTTATGGGAGGGTTATGAAAAAGCCAATGCATGGACACAGTGTCTACGTGACGAAAAACTATCTATACTTAACCTTTTCCGTAACTCCCATCTTAAATATGAATGCTGAGGAGAGTATTTTAGCTCAGATATCAAATGCAGTCAGTAGGAACAGCAGTTGTACTAACCTCATTTGTACAGCCTAAAACACTAAGAAGGATGCCAGCAAAACCGTTTTATGCTCACCAGCAAGGGGCGCTTTTGAAAAAATTTGAATGGTTCCACCAATTAACCTTTTTTTAATCCAGGTACATTTTTACACAGTTATGTTTTATTGAGCAAGGAAAATCTACCTTTGGCGAAAAAGGAAGAGATTATTTTGGTGTATAATGTTCACCTGACAAAAGTCATTGTTTACAGTTCTGCTTTCGGTATTAATAAAAGAATAATTTCTATGGGCGTTTCATGTGTTGGGATCTCTTCTGACTCCAGGATTTCATAGAATGAAAAATGGATTGTTAGGGAAATGTGAAGCTTGTATTCAAAGTTTAATTCACTGATCAGTCAAAACAATTGTGGGTGAGGAAATGAAAGAATATTTTCATCAATAAACTGTTCCTTAAAATAGGAAATACAGTTTATATCATTTGATTCCCATTCTTCCCTCTCATTCAGAAATTATGTATAAAAAGGAGCTGATTCTTTTCCTCTTAATTTGTAAGGCTTAGGGAGTACATGGTTCCCAAAAATAATCTTTCTAAGATTTAAAAGAAACAGATGAAGGGAAAAGTGATGAATAAGAGGACTGACATGGTGACGAATGAAGCCTTTGATACCATTATAATCTTCGTTTCTACAGTTACTGGTTTAAATCTTTAGCAGTAACACATTCATTTCTATAAATACTACATTAAGAGAGAGGAAAAAATTGGTTTATGGGAACACATACACTAACATAAAACTTTTGTAGCAGGACTAAGCCTGCTTTGTGCATAGATAATAATCTGGAGCTGGTATCTCTCAGGAAGGAGCTCTAAATGAAAACGCTGGAACATGACCTTATTCATCGTCCAAGTAGTATGTCGCTCCATAGAGAAGCATACTAGCAAAATAAACACTCTAAAACAATTTTTAAATTACTTTATGCTTCTTTCTTTGGAGAGAAAGCCTGTAGTGTGAAGCTTAGGAAAAATGTTTAAATATCTCTTTTTCCTTAAAAGAATCTTTTAGTAGTATGCAGCCTTGACTTCTGCTCTCACTTGTGCAGAGAGAGGCAGCAGTCTTGCCTGCCCTTTATGCTGTGGCGCCAGTTTCGGAATCATGGCACAAACGGTGCCATGCATACAAGCACTGCTCTTGCTCCAACCTCGGATGACAGTTACATCCGACAATCAAAGCGCCGTGCTTTGTCTGTGTCGTTTTGAATGTATCGTTTCGTTTAATCTACATAATCATTTACCAAGGAATGTGGGTTTTCTCTCCCTATGTTACCATTGAGAGAATCACATGATCTGTGAGGTTAACTCGTTTCCTGAGGTGCACTGGAATTAAAGAACAGAGGTGGGTGATGTGAACCTAGTACTCCCTCTCTCTGAAACCTGTGCTCTTTGCCACTACATGAACTTCACTGCGTTTTAAAAGACATTTTTATTCTTGATACTGATCACAATATTCATGCATGAACGCATAGTCAAGAAGACGTTATGAGAGGGTTATGGCAAAAGACAATGCATATACCCATTGTCTACGTGCCAAAAAAATATCTATACGAAATCTTTTCCGTAACTCCCATATTAAATATGAATTCCGAGGAGAGAATTTTTGCTGAGACGTCGAATGCCGTCAGTAGGAACAGCAGTTTTACTAACTGCGTGTTTCACCATTAACACTAAGAAAGATGCCAGCAAAACCGTTTTATGCAAACCAGCATGTGGGGCTTTTGATTAAATTTCAAGGGTTCAGTCAATTAAAAAATTTTTATCCAGGTATAATTTTTACACAGATTTGTTTTATTCAGCTAGAAACATCTACTTTGTCAGAAAAGGAAGAGATCATTTTGGTGTCCAAAATTCACCTGACAAATGTCACTGTTTACATTTTTGCTTTTGGCCTTAATAAAGGAATAATTTCTATGGGCGTTTCATGTACTGGGATCTCTTCAGACTCCAGGATTTCATAGAGTGAGAAATCGATTGTTTGGGAAATGTGACGCTTGTATTAAAAGTTTAATTCACTGAGCAGACAAAACAATTGTTGCTGAGGAGGAGAAAGATTATTTTCCTCAATAAACCGTTCCTTAGAAAAAGGAAATTCAATGTATACCATTTGAATCCTATTCTGCTATGTCATTCAGAAATTTTGCATAAAAAGGAGTTGATTCTTTTCCTCTTAACTTGTAAGGCTTAGACAGTAAATGGTTCCCGAAAATAATCTTTCTTAAGAATTAAAGGAAACAGAAGAATAGAAAAATGATGAAAAAGAGGAGAGATATTTTGACAGATCAAGCTTTGGATAGCATTATAATCCTCCTATCTACAGTTACTATTTTAAATATTTAGCAGTAACACATTCATTTCTATAAATACTACAGTGAGGGAGAGAAAAAAATTGGTTTATGGAAACACATACCACAGCATAAAGCTAGTGTATTATAGAACTAAGCCTGCTTCATGCATAGGTAATGATCGGAGCGGGTATCTCTCTGGAAGGAACTCAAGACGAATATACGGCTACATGACCTCATTTATACTCTCAAGTAGTATGTCCAGCCATAGGAAAAGCATACTACAAAATAAACATTCTAAAACAATTTTAAAATTATTTTATGCTTCTCTATGGAGAGAATGCCTTTGGTGTGAAGGTTAAGAAAAATGTTTAAATATCTCTTTATCCTTAAAAGATTCTTATTGGGATGCAGCCTGAACCTCTGTGGACACTTCTGCAGAGAGAGGCAGCAGTCCTGCCTTCCCCTTTATGCTGTGGCGCTAGGCTCGGAATCATGGTATATGAACACCTACCACATTGGTTGCCATGGATACAAGCACTGCTCTTGCTCCCATCTCAGATGACAATTTCCCACGACATTCCAAGCGCCGTGCTTTTTCTGAGTCGTTTTGATTGTATCGTTTACTTTAATCTCCATAATCCTTTATGAAGAAAGGTGGGTTTTTCTCTCTCTATATTACCATTGAGGGAATCACATGTCCAGTGAGGGTAAATCGTATCCCGAGGGGCCCTGGCATTAAGGAACAGAAGTGTGTGATGTGAACCCAGTACTCTCTCTCTCTAAAACCTGTGCTCTTAGCCTTTACATGTACTTCACTGCGTTTTGAAAGACATTTTTATACTTGATACTGATCACAATATTCAGACATGAAGGCATAGTCAAGATGACGTTATGGGAGGGTTATGAAAAAGCCAATGCATGGACACAGTGTCTACGTGACGAAAAACTATCTATACTTAACCTTTTCCGTAACTCCCATCTTAAATATGAATGCTGAGGAGAGTATTTTAGCTCAGATATCAAATGCAGTCAGTAGGAACAGCAGTTGTACTAACCTCATTTGTACAGCCTAAAACACTAAGAAGGATGCCAGCAAAACCGTTTTATGCTCACCAGCAAGGGGCGCTTTTGAAAAAATTTGAATGGTTCCACCAATTAACCTTTTTTTAATCCAGGTACATTTTTACACAGTTATGTTTTATTGAGCAAGGAAAATCTACCTTTGGCGAAAAAGGAAGAGATTATTTTGGTGTATAATGTTCACCTGACAAAAGTCATTGTTTACAGTTCTGCTTTCGGTATTAATAAAAGAATAATTTCTATGGGCGTTTCATGTGTTGGGATCTCTTCTGACTCCAGGATTTCATAGAATGAAAAATGGATTGTTAGGGAAATGTGAAGCTTGTATTCAAAGTTTAATTCACTGATCAGTCAAAACAATTGTGGGTGAGGAAATGAAAGAATATTTTCATCAATAAACTGTTCCTTAAAATAGGAAATACAGTTTATATCATTTGATTCCCATTCTTCCCTCTCATTCAGAAATTATTCATAAAAACGAGTTGATTCTTTTCCTCTTAATTTGTAAGTCTTTGGGAGTACATGGTTCCCGAAAATAATCTTTCTAAGATTTAAAAGAAACAGATGAAGGGAAAAGTGATGAATAAGGGGACTGACATGGTGACAGATCAAGCCTTTGATACCATTATAATCTTCCTTTCTACAGTTAACTAGTTTAAATCTTTATCAGTAACACATTCATTTCTCTAAATACTACTTTAAGAGAGATTTAAAAATTGGTTTATGGGAACACATACACCCGCATAAAGCTTTTGTAGCAGGACTAAGCCTGCTTTGTAAATAGATAATCATCAAGAGCTGGTATCTCTCAGGAAGGAGCTCTAAATGAAAACGCTGGAACATGACCTTATTCATCGTCCAAGTAGTATGTCGCTCCATAGAGAGGCATACTAGCAAAAGAAACACTCTAACACAATTTTTAAATTACTCTATGCTTCTTTCTTTGGAGAGAATGCCTGTAGTGTGAAGCTTAGGAAAAATGTTTAAATATCCCTTTTTCCTTAAAAGAATCTTTTAGTAGGACGCAGCCTGGACATCTGGGGACACTTGCGCAGCGAGAGGCAGCAGTCTTGCCTGTCCTTTATGCTGTGTCTCCAGGTTCGGAGTCATGTCAGAAACGGTGCCATGCATACAAGCACTGCTCTTGCTCCAACCTCGGATGACAGTTACATCCGACAATCAAAGCGCCGTGCTTTGTCTGTGTCGTTTTGAATGTATCGTTTCGTTTAATCTTCATAATCATTTACCAAGGAATGTGGGTTTTCTCTACCTATGTTACCAGTGAGAGAATCACATGATCTGTGAGGTTAACTCGTTTCCTGAGGTGCACTGGAATTAAAGAACAGAGGTGGGTGATGTGAACCTAGTACTCCCTCTCTCTGAAACCTGGGCTCTTAGCCAATACATGTACTTCACTGCGTTTTAAAAGACATTTTTATTCTTGATACTGATCACAATATTCAGGCATGAAAGCATAGTCAAGAAGACGTTATGAGAGGGTTACTGCAAAAGCCAATGCATACACCCATTTTCTACGTGCCAAAAAATTATCTATACGACATCTTTTCTGTAACTCGCATATTAAATATGAAATCCGAGGAGAGAATTTTTGCTGAGATGTCGAGTGCAGTCAGTAGTGACAGCGGTTTAACTAACTGTGTGTTTCACCATGAACACAAAGAAAGGTGCCAGCAAAACCATTCTTTGCAAACCAGCATGTGGGGCTTTTGATTAAATTTCAAGGGATCAGTCAACTAAAACTTTTTTTTATCCAGATATAATTTTTACACAGATTTGTTTTATTCAGCTAGAAATATCTACTTTGTCAGAAAAGGAAGAGATTATTTTGGTGTCCAAAATTCACCTGACAAATGTCATTGTTTACATTTTTGCTTTTGGCCTTAATAAAGGAATAATTTCTATGGGCGTTTCATGTACTGGGATCTCTTCAGACTCCAGGATTTCATAGAGTGAGAAATCGATTGTTTGGGAAATGTGACGCTTGTATTAAAAGTTTAATTCACTGAACAGACAGAACAATTGTTGCTGAGGAGGAGAAAGTTTATTTTCCTCAATAAACAGTTCCTTAGAAAAAGGAAATTCAATGTATATCATTTGATTCCTATGCTTCTATGTCATTCAGAAATTTTGCATAAAAAGGAGTTGATTCTTTTCCTCTTAATTTGTACGGCTTAAGAGAGTAAATAGTTCCCGAAAATAATCTTTCTTCAGATTTAAAGGAAATAGAAGAATAGGTAAATGAAGAAAAAGAGGAGAGACATGGTGACAGATCAAGCTTTGGATAGCATTATAATCCTCCTATCTACAGTTACTATTTTAAATATTTAGCAGTAACACATTCATTTCTATAAATACTACAGTGAGGGAGAGAAAAAAATTGGTTTATGGAAACACATACCACAGCATAAAGCTAGTGTATTATAGAACTAAGCCTGCTTCATGCATAGGTAATGATCGGAGCGGGTATCTCTCTGGAAGGAACTCAAGACGAATATACGGCTACATGACCTCATTTATACTCTCAAGTAGTATGTCCAGCCATAGGAAAAGCATACTACAAAATAAACATTCTAAAACAATTTTAAAATTATTTTATGCTTCTCTATGGAGAGAATGCCTTTGGTGTGAAGGTTAAGAAAAATGTTTAAATATCTCTTTATCCTTAAAAGATTCTTATTGGGATGCAGCCTGAACCTCTGTGGACACTTCTGCAGAGAGAGGCAGCAGTCCTGCCTTCCCCTTTATGCTGTGGCGCTAGGCTCGGAATCATGGTATATGAACACCTACCACATTGGTTGCCATGGATACAAGCACTGCTCTTGCTCCCATCTCAGATGACAATTTCCCACGACATTCCAAGCGCCGTGCTTTTTCTGAGTCGTTTTGATTGTATCGTTTACTTTAATCTCCATAATCCTTTATGAAGAAAGGTGGGTTTTTCTCTCTCTATATTACCATTGAGGGAATCACATGTCCAGTGAGGGTAAATCGTATCCCGAGGGGCCCTGGCATTAAGGAACAGAAGTGTGTGATGTGAACCCAGTACTCTCTCTCTCTAAAACCTGTGCTCTTAGCCTTTACATGTACTTCACTGCGTTTTGAAAGACATTTTTATACTTGATACTGATCACAATATTCAGACATGAAGGCATAGTCAAGATGACGTTATGGGAGGGTTATGAAAAAGCCAATGCATGGACACAGTGTCTACGTGACGAAAAACTATCTATACTTAACCTTTTCCGTAACTCCCATCTTAAATATGAATGCTGAGGAGAGTATTTTAGCTCAGATATCAAATGCAGTCAGTAGGAACAGCAGTTGTACTAACCTCATTTGTACAGCCTAAAACACTAAGAAGGATGCCAGCAAAACCGTTTTATGCTCACCAGCAAGGGGCGCTTTTGAAAAAATTTGAATGGTTCCACCAATTAACCTTTTTTTAATCCAGGTACATTTTTACACAGTTATGTTTTATTGAGCAAGGAAAATCTACCTTTGGCGAAAAAGGAAGAGATTATTTTGGTGTATAATGTTCACCTGACAAAAGTCATTGTTTACAGTTCTGCTTTCGGTATTAATAAAAGAATAATTTCTATGGGCGTTTCATGTGTTGGGATCTCTTCTGACTCCAGGATTTCATAGAATGAAAAATGGATTGTTAGGGAAATGTGAAGCTTGTATTCAAAGTTTAATTCACTGATCAGTCAAAACAATTGTGGGTGAGGAAATGAAAGAATATTTTCATCAATAAACTGTTCCTTAAAATAGGAAATACAGTTTATATCATTTGATTCCCATTCTTCCCTCTCATTCAGAAATTATGTATAAAAAGGAGCTGATTCTTTTCCTCTTAATTTGTAAGGCTTAGGGAGTACATGGTTCCCAAAAATAATCTTTCTAAGATTTAAAAGAAACAGATGAAGGGAAAAGTGATGAATAAGAGGACTGACATGGTGACGAATGAAGCCTTTGATACCATTATAATCTTCGTTTCTACAGTTACTGGTTTAAATCTTTAGCAGTAACACATTCATTTCTATAAATACTACATTAAGAGAGAGGAAAAAATTGGTTTATGGGAACACATACACTAACATAAAACTTTTGTAGCAGGACTAAGCCTGCTTTGTGCATAGATAATAATCTGGAGCTGGTATCTCTCAGGAAGGAGCTCTAAATGAAAACGCTGGAACATGACCTTATTCATCGTCCAAGTAGTATGTCGCTCCATAGAGAAGCATACTAGCAAAATAAACACTCTAAAACAATTTTTAAATTACTTTATGCTTCTTTCTTTGGAGAGAAAGCCTGTAGTGTGAAGCTTAGGAAAAATGTTTAAATATCTCTTTTTCCTTAAAAGAATCTTTTAGTAGTATGCAGCCTTGACTTCTGCTCTCACTTGTGCAGAGAGAGGCAGCAGTCTTGCCTGCCCTTTATGCTGTGGCGCCAGTTTCGGAATCATGGCACAAACGGTGCCATGCATACAAGCACTGCTCTTGCTCCAACCTCGGATGACAGTTACATCCGACAATCAAAGCGCCGTGCTTTGTCTGTGTCGTTTTGAATGTATCGTTTCGTTTAATCTACATAATCATTTACCAAGGAATGTGGGTTTTCTCTCCCTATGTTACCATTGAGAGAATCACATGATCTGTGAGGTTAACTCGTTTCCTGAGGTGCACTGGAATTAAAGAACAGAAGTGTGTGATGTGAACCTAGTACTCCCTCTCTCTGAAACCTGTGCTCTTTGCCACTACATGAACTTCACTGCGTTTTAAAAGACATTTTTATTCTTGATACTGATCACAATATTCATGCATGAACGCATAGTCAAGAAGACGTTATGAGAGGGTTATGGCAAAAGACAATGCATATACCCATTGTCTACGTGCCAAAAAAATATCTATACGAAATCTTTTCCGTAACTCCCATATTAAATATGAATTCCGAGGAGAGAATTTTTGCTGAGACGTCGAATGCCGTCAGTAGGAACAGCAGTTTTACTAACTGCGTGTTTCACCATTAACACTAAGAAAGATGCCAGCAAAACCGTTTTATGCAAACCAGCATGTGGGGCTTTTGATTAAATTTCAAGGGTTCAGTCAATTAAAAAATTTTTATCCAGGTATAATTTTTACACAGATTTGTTTTATTCAGCTAGAAACATCTACTTTGTCAGAAAAGGAAGAGATCATTTTGGTGTCCAAAATTCACCTGACAAATGTCACTGTTTACATTTTTGCTTTTGGCCTTAATAAAGGAATAATTTCTATGGGCGTTTCATGTACTGGGATCTCTTCAGACTCCAGGATTTCATAGAGTGAGAAATCGATTGTTTGGGAAATGTGACGCTTGTATTAAAAGTTTAATTCACTGAGCAGACAAAACAATTGTTGCTGAGGAGGAGAAAGATTATTTTCCTCAATAAACCGTTCCTTAGAAAAAGGAAATTCAATGTATACCATTTGAATCCTATTCTGCTATGTCATTCAGAAATTTTGCATAAAAAGGAGTTGATTCTTTTCCTCTTAACTTGTAAGGCTTAGACAGTAAATGGTTCCCGAAAATAATCTTTCTTAAGAATTAAAGGAAACAGAAGAATAGAAAAATGATGAAAAAGAGGAGAGATATTTTGACAGATCAAGCTTTGGATAGCATTATAATCCTCCTATCTACAGTTACTATTTTAAATATTTAGCAGTAACACATTCATTTCTATAAATACTACAGTGAGGGAGAGAAAAAAATTGGTTTATGGAAACACATACCACAGCATAAAGCTAGTGTATTATAGAACTAAGCCTGCTTCATGCATAGGTAATGATCGGAGCGGGTATCTCTCTGGAAGGAACTCAAGACGAATATACGGCTACATGACCTCATTTATACTCTCAAGTAGTATGTCCAGCCATAGGAAAAGCATACTACAAAATAAACATTCTAAAACAATTTTAAAATTATTTTATGCTTCTCTATGGAGAGAATGCCTTTGGTGTGAAGGTTAAGAAAAATGTTTAAATATCTCTTTATCCTTAAAAGATTCTTATTGGGATGCAGCCTGAACCTCTGTGGACACTTCTGCAGAGAGAGGCAGCAGTCCTGCCTTCCCCTTTATGCTGTGGCGCTAGGCTCGGAATCATGGTATATGAACACCTACCACATTGGTTGCCATGGATACAAGCACTGCTCTTGCTCCCATCTCAGATGACAATTTCCCACGACATTCCAAGCGCCGTGCTTTTTCTGAGTCGTTTTGATTGTATCGTTTACTTTAATCTCCATAATCCTTTATGAAGAAAGGTGGGTTTTTCTCTCTCTATATTACCATTGAGGGAATCACATGTCCAGTGAGGGTAAATCGTATCCCGAGGGGCCCTGGCATTAAGGAACAGAAGTGTGTGATGTGAACCCAGTACTCTCTCTCTCTAAAACCTGTGCTCTTAGCCTTTACATGTACTTCACTGCGTTTTGAAAGACATTTTTATACTTGATACTGATCACAATATTCAGACATGAAGGCATAGTCAAGATGACGTTATGGGAGGGTTATGAAAAAGCCAATGCATGGACACAGTGTCTACGTGACGAAAAACTATCTATACTTAACCTTTTCCGTAACTCCCATCTTAAATATGAATGCTGAGGAGAGTATTTTAGCTCAGATATCAAATGCAGTCAGTAGGAACAGCAGTTGTACTAACCTCATTTGTACAGCCTAAAACACTAAGAAGGATGCCAGCAAAACCGTTTTATGCTCACCAGCAAGGGGCGCTTTTGAAAAAATTTGAATGGTTCCACCAATTAACCTTTTTTTAATCCAGGTACATTTTTACACAGTTATGTTTTATTGAGCAAGGAAAATCTACCTTTGGCGAAAAAGGAAGAGATTATTTTGGTGTATAATGTTCACCTGACAAAAGTCATTGTTTACAGTTCTGCTTTCGGTATTAATAAAAGAATAATTTCTATGGGCGTTTCATGTGTTGGGATCTCTTCTGACTCCAGGATTTCATAGAATGAAAAATGGATTGTTAGGGAAATGTGAAGCTTGTATTCAAAGTTTAATTCACTGATCAGTCAAAACAATTGTGGGTGAGGAAATGAAAGAATATTTTCATCAATAAACTGTTCCTTAAAATAGGAAATACAGTTTATATCATTTGATTCCCATTCTTCCCTCTCATTCAGAAATTATGTATAAAAAGGAGCTGATTCTTTTCCTCTTAATTTGTAAGGCTTAGGGAGTACATGGTTCCCAAAAATAATCTTTCTAAGATTTAAAAGAAACAGATGAAGGGAAAAGTGATGAATAAGAGGACTGACATGGTGACGAATGAAGCCTTTGATACCATTATAATCTTCGTTTCTACAGTTACTGGTTTAAATCTTTAGCAGTAACACATTCATTTCTATAAATACTACATTAAGAGAGAGGAAAAAATTGGTTTATGGGAACACATACACTAACATAAAACTTTTGTAGCAGGACTAAGCCTGCTTTGTGCATAGATAATAATCTGGAGCTGGTATCTCTCAGGAAGGAGCTCTAAATGAAAACGCTGGAACATGACCTTATTCATCGTCCAAGTAGTATGTCGCTCCATAGAGAAGCATACTAGCAAAATAAACACTCTAAAACAATTTTTAAATTACTTTATGCTTCTTTCTTTGGAGAGAAAGCCTGTAGTGTGAAGCTTAGGAAAAATGTTTAAATATCTCTTTTTCCTTAAAAGAATCTTTTAGTAGTATGCAGCCTTGACTTCTGCTCTCACTTGTGCAGAGAGAGGCAGCAGTCTTGCCTGCCCTTTATGCTGTGGCGCCAGTTTCGGAATCATGGCACAAACGGTGCCATGCATACAAGCACTGCTCTTGCTCCAACCTCGGATGACAGTTACATCCGACAATCAAAGCGCCGTGCTTTGTCTGTGTCGTTTTGAATGTATCGTTTCGTTTAATCTACATAATCATTTACCAAGGAATGTGGGTTTTCTCTCCCTATGTTACCATTGAGAGAATCACATGATCTGTGAGGTTAACTCGTTTCCTGAGGTGCACTGGAATTAAAGAACAGAGGTGGGTGATGTGAACCTAGTACTCCCTCTCTCTGAAACCTGTGCTCTTTGCCACTACATGAACTTCACTGCGTTTTAAAAGACATTTTTATTCTTGATACTGATCACAATATTCATGCATGAACGCATAGTCAAGAAGACGTTATGAGAGGGTTATGGCAAAAGACAATGCATATACCCATTGTCTACGTGCCAAAAAAATATCTATACGAAATCTTTTCCGTAACTCCCATATTAAATATGAATTCCGAGGAGAGAATTTTTGCTGAGACGTCGAATGCCGTCAGTAGGAACAGCAGTTTTACTAACTGCGTGTTTCACCATTAACACTAAGAAAGATGCCAGCAAAACCGTTTTATGCAAACCAGCATGTGGGGCTTTTGATTAAATTTCAAGGGTTCAGTCAATTAAAAAATTTTTATCCAGGTATAATTTTTACACAGATTTGTTTTATTCAGCTAGAAACATCTACTTTGTCAGAAAAGGAAGAGATCATTTTGGTGTCCAAAATTCACCTGACAAATGTCACTGTTTACATTTTTGCTTTTGGCCTTAATAAAGGAATAATTTCTATGGGCGTTTCATGTACTGGGATCTCTTCAGACTCCAGGATTTCATAGAGTGAGAAATCGATTGTTTGGGAAATGTGACGCTTGTATTAAAAGTTTAATTCACTGAGCAGACAAAACAATTGTTGCTGAGGAGGAGAAAGATTATTTTCCTCAATAAACCGTTCCTTAGAAAAAGGAAATTCAATGTATACCATTTGAATCCTATTCTGCTATGTCATTCAGAAATTTTGCATAAAAAGGAGTTGATTCTTTTCCTCTTAACTTGTAAGGCTTAGACAGTAAATGGTTCCCGAAAATAATCTTTCTTAAGAATTAAAGGAAACAGAAGAATAGAAAAATGATGAAAAAGAGGAGAGATATTTTGACAGATCAAGCTTTGGATAGCATTATAATCCTCCTATCTACAGTTACTATTTTAAATATTTAGCAGTAACACATTCATTTCTATAAATACTACAGTGAGGGAGAGAAAAAAATTGGTTTATGGAAACACATACCACAGCATAAAGCTAGTGTATTATAGAACTAAGCCTGCTTCATGCATAGGTAATGATCGGAGCGGGTATCTCTCTGGAAGGAACTCAAGACGAATATACGGCTACATGACCTCATTTATACTCTCAAGTAGTATGTCCAGCCATAGGAAAAGCATACTACAAAATAAACATTCTAAAACAATTTTAAAATTATTTTATGCTTCTCTATGGAGAGAATGCCTTTGGTGTGAAGGTTAAGAAAAATGTTTAAATATCTCTTTATCCTTAAAAGATTCTTATTGGGATGCAGCCTGAACCTCTGTGGACACTTCTGCAGAGAGAGGCAGCAGTCCTGCCTTCCCCTTTATGCTGTGGCGCTAGGCTCGGAATCATGGTATATGAACACCTACCACATTGGTTGCCATGGATACAAGCACTGCTCTTGCTCCCATCTCAGATGACAATTTCCCACGACATTCCAAGCGCCGTGCTTTTTCTGAGTCGTTTTGATTGTATCGTTTACTTTAATCTCCATAATCCTTTATGAAGAAAGGTGGGTTTTTCTCTCTCTATATTACCATTGAGGGAATCACATGTCCAGTGAGGGTAAATCGTATCCCGAGGGGCCCTGGCATTAAGGAACAGAAGTGTGTGATGTGAACCCAGTACTCTCTCTCTCTAAAACCTGTGCTCTTAGCCTTTACATGTACTTCACTGCGTTTTGAAAGACATTTTTATACTTGATACTGATCACAATATTCAGACATGAAGGCATAGTCAAGATGACGTTATGGGAGGGTTATGAAAAAGCCAATGCATGGACACAGTGTCTACGTGACGAAAAACTATCTATACTTAACCTTTTCCGTAACTCCCATCTTAAATATGAATGCTGAGGAGAGTATTTTAGCTCAGATATCAAATGCAGTCAGTAGGAACAGCAGTTGTACTAACCTCATTTGTACAGCCTAAAACACTAAGAAGGATGCCAGCAAAACCGTTTTATGCTCACCAGCAAGGGGCGCTTTTGAAAAAATTTGAATGGTTCCACCAATTAACCTTTTTTTAATCCAGGTACATTTTTACACAGTTATGTTTTATTGAGCAAGGAAAATCTACCTTTGGCGAAAAAGGAAGAGATTATTTTGGTGTATAATGTTCACCTGACAAAAGTCATTGTTTACAGTTCTGCTTTCGGTATTAATAAAAGAATAATTTCTATGGGCGTTTCATGTGTTGGGATCTCTTCTGACTCCAGGATTTCATAGAATGAAAAATGGATTGTTAGGGAAATGTGAAGCTTGTATTCAAAGTTTAATTCACTGATCAGTCAAAACAATTGTGGGTGAGGAAATGAAAGAATATTTTCATCAATAAACTGTTCCTTAAAATAGGAAATACAGTTTATATCATTTGATTCCCATTCTTCCCTCTCATTCAGAAATTATGTATAAAAAGGAGCTGATTCTTTTCCTCTTAATTTGTAAGGCTTAGGGAGTACATGGTTCCCAAAAATAATCTTTCTAAGATTTAAAAGAAACAGATGAAGGGAAAAGTGATGAATAAGAGGACTGACATGGTGACGAATGAAGCCTTTGATACCATTATAATCTTCGTTTCTACAGTTACTGGTTTAAATCTTTAGCAGTAACACATTCATTTCTATAAATACTACATTAAGAGAGAGGAAAAAATTGGTTTATGGGAACACATACACTAACATAAAACTTTTGTAGCAGGACTAAGCCTGCTTTGTGCATAGATAATAATCTGGAGCTGGTATCTCTCAGGAAGGAGCTCTAAATGAAAACGCTGGAACATGACCTTATTCATCGTCCAAGTAGTATGTCGCTCCATAGAGAAGCATACTAGCAAAATAAACACTCTAAAACAATTTTTAAATTACTTTATGCTTCTTTCTTTGGAGAGAAAGCCTGTAGTGTGAAGCTTAGGAAAAATGTTTAAATATCTCTTTTTCCTTAAAAGAATCTTTTAGTAGTATGCAGCCTTGACTTCTGCTCTCACTTGTGCAGAGAGAGGCAGCAGTCTTGCCTGCCCTTTATGCTGTGGCGCCAGTTTCGGAATCATGGCACAAACGGTGCCATGCATACAAGCACTGCTCTTGCTCCAACCTCGGATGACAGTTACATCCGACAATCAAAGCGCCGTGCTTTGTCTGTGTCGTTTTGAATGTATCGTTTCGTTTAATCTACATAATCATTTACCAAGGAATGTGGGTTTTCTCTCCCTATGTTACCATTGAGAGAATCACATGATCTGTGAGGTTAACTCGTTTCCTGAGGTGCACTGGAATTAAAGAACAGAAGTGTGTGATGTGAACCTAGTACTCCCTCTCTCTGAAACCTGTGCTCTTTGCCACTACATGAACTTCACTGCGTTTTAAAAGACATTTTTATTCTTGATACTGATCACAATATTCATGCATGAACGCATAGTCAAGAAGACGTTATGAGAGGGTTATGGCAAAAGACAATGCATATACCCATTGTCTACGTGCCAAAAAAATATCTATACGAAATCTTTTCCGTAACTCCCATATTAAATATGAATTCCGAGGAGAGAATTTTTGCTGAGACGTCGAATGCCGTCAGTAGGAACAGCAGTTTTACTAACTGCGTGTTTCACCATTAACACTAAGAAAGATGCCAGCAAAACCGTTTTATGCAAACCAGCATGTGGGGCTTTTGATTAAATTTCAAGGGTTCAGTCAATTAAAAAATTTTTATCCAGGTATAATTTTTACACAGATTTGTTTTATTCAGCTAGAAACATCTACTTTGTCAGAAAAGGAAGAGATCATTTTGGTGTCCAAAATTCACCTGACAAATGTCACTGTTTACATTTTTGCTTTTGGCCTTAATAAAGGAATAATTTCTATGGGCGTTTCATGTACTGGGATCTCTTCAGACTCCAGGATTTCATAGAGTGAGAAATCGATTGTTTGGGAAATGTGACGCTTGTATTAAAAGTTTAATTCACTGAGCAGACAAAACAATTGTTGCTGAGGAGGAGAAAGATTATTTTCCTCAATAAACCGTTCCTTAGAAAAAGGAAATTCAATGTATACCATTTGAATCCTATTCTGCTATGTCATTCAGAAATTTTGCATAAAAAGGAGTTGATTCTTTTCCTCTTAACTTGTAAGGCTTAGACAGTAAATGGTTCCCGAAAATAATCTTTCTTAAGAATTAAAGGAAACAGAAGAATAGAAAAATGATGAAAAAGAGGAGAGATATTTTGACAGATCAAGCTTTGGATAGCATTATAATCCTCCTATCTACAGTTACTATTTTAAATATTTAGCAGTAACACATTCATTTCTATAAATACTACAGTGAGGGAGAGAAAAAAATTGGTTTATGGAAACACATACCACAGCATAAAGCTAGTGTATTATAGAACTAAGCCTGCTTCATGCATAGGTAATGATCGGAGCGGGTATCTCTCTGGAAGGAACTCAAGACGAATATACGGCTACATGACCTCATTTATACTCTCAAGTAGTATGTCCAGCCATAGGAAAAGCATACTACAAAATAAACATTCTAAAACAATTTTAAAATTATTTTATGCTTCTCTATGGAGAGAATGCCTTTGGTGTGAAGGTTAAGAAAAATGTTTAAATATCTCTTTATCCTTAAAAGATTCTTATTGGGATGCAGCCTGAACCTCTGTGGACACTTCTGCAGAGAGAGGCAGCAGTCCTGCCTTCCCCTTTATGCTGTGGCGCTAGGCTCGGAATCATGGTATATGAACACCTACCACATTGGTTGCCATGGATACAAGCACTGCTCTTGCTCCCATCTCAGATGACAATTTCCCACGACATTCCAAGCGCCGTGCTTTTTCTGAGTCGTTTTGATTGTATCGTTTACTTTAATCTCCATAATCCTTTATGAAGAAAGGTGGGTTTTTCTCTCTCTATATTACCATTGAGGGAATCACATGTCCAGTGAGGGTAAATCGTATCCCGAGGGGCCCTGGCATTAAGGAACAGAAGTGTGTGATGTGAACCCAGTACTCTCTCTCTCTAAAACCTGTGCTCTTAGCCTTTACATGTACTTCACTGCGTTTTGAAAGACATTTTTATACTTGATACTGATCACAATATTCAGACATGAAGGCATAGTCAAGATGACGTTATGGGAGGGTTATGAAAAAGCCAATGCATGGACACAGTGTCTACGTGACGAAAAACTATCTATACTTAACCTTTTCCGTAACTCCCATCTTAAATATGAATGCTGAGGAGAGTATTTTAGCTCAGATATCAAATGCAGTCAGTAGGAACAGCAGTTGTACTAACCTCATTTGTACAGCCTAAAACACTAAGAAGGATGCCAGCAAAACCGTTTTATGCTCACCAGCAAGGGGCGCTTTTGAAAAAATTTGAATGGTTCCACCAATTAACCTTTTTTTAATCCAGGTACATTTTTACACAGTTATGTTTTATTGAGCAAGGAAAATCTACCTTTGGCGAAAAAGGAAGAGATTATTTTGGTGTATAATGTTCACCTGACAAAAGTCATTGTTTACAGTTCTGCTTTCGGTATTAATAAAAGAATAATTTCTATGGGCGTTTCATGTGTTGGGATCTCTTCTGACTCCAGGATTTCATAGAATGAAAAATGGATTGTTAGGGAAATGTGAAGCTTGTATTCAAAGTTTAATTCACTGATCAGTCAAAACAATTGTGGGTGAGGAAATGAAAGAATATTTTCATCAATAAACTGTTCCTTAAAATAGGAAATACAGTTTATATCATTTGATTCCCATTCTTCCCTCTCATTCAGAAATTATGTATAAAAAGGAGCTGATTCTTTTCCTCTTAATTTGTAAGGCTTAGGGAGTACATGGTTCCCAAAAATAATCTTTCTAAGATTTAAAAGAAACAGATGAAGGGAAAAGTGATGAATAAGAGGACTGACATGGTGACGAATGAAGCCTTTGATACCATTATAATCTTCGTTTCTACAGTTACTGGTTTAAATCTTTAGCAGTAACACATTCATTTCTATAAATACTACATTAAGAGAGAGGAAAAAATTGGTTTATGGGAACACATACACTAACATAAAACTTTTGTAGCAGGACTAAGCCTGCTTTGTGCATAGATAATAATCTGGAGCTGGTATCTCTCAGGAAGGAGCTCTAAATGAAAACGCTGGAACATGACCTTATTCATCGTCCAAGTAGTATGTCGCTCCATAGAGAAGCATACTAGCAAAATAAACACTCTAAAACAATTTTTAAATTACTTTATGCTTCTTTCTTTGGAGAGAAAGCCTGTAGTGTGAAGCTTAGGAAAAATGTTTAAATATCTCTTTTTCCTTAAAAGAATCTTTTAGTAGTATGCAGCCTTGACTTCTGCTCTCACTTGTGCAGAGAGAGGCAGCAGTCTTGCCTGCCCTTTATGCTGTGGCGCCAGTTTCGGAATCATGGCACAAACGGTGCCATGCATACAAGCACTGCTCTTGCTCCAACCTCGGATGACAGTTACATCCGACAATCAAAGCGCCGTGCTTTGTCTGTGTCGTTTTGAATGTATCGTTTCGTTTAATCTACATAATCATTTACCAAGGAATGTGGGTTTTCTCTCCCTATGTTACCATTGAGAGAATCACATGATCTGTGAGGTTAACTCGTTTCCTGAGGTGCACTGGAATTAAAGAACAGAAGTGTGTGATGTGAACCTAGTACTCCCTCTCTCTGAAACCTGTGCTCTTTGCCACTACATGAACTTCACTGCGTTTTAAAAGACATTTTTATTCTTGATACTGATCACAATATTCATGCATGAACGCATAGTCAAGAAGACGTTATGAGAGGGTTATGGCAAAAGACAATGCATATACCCATTGTCTACGTGCCAAAAAAATATCTATACGAAATCTTTTCCGTAACTCCCATATTAAATATGAATTCCGAGGAGAGAATTTTTGCTGAGACGTCGAATGCCGTCAGTAGGAACAGCAGTTTTACTAACTGCGTGTTTCACCATTAACACTAAGAAAGATGCCAGCAAAACCGTTTTATGCAAACCAGCATGTGGGGCTTTTGATTAAATTTCAAGGGTTCAGTCAATTAAAAAATTTTTATCCAGGTATAATTTTTACACAGATTTGTTTTATTCAGCTAGAAACATCTACTTTGTCAGAAAAGGAAGAGATCATTTTGGTGTCCAAAATTCACCTGACAAATGTCACTGTTTACATTTTTGCTTTTGGCCTTAATAAAGGAATAATTTCTATGGGCGTTTCATGTACTGGGATCTCTTCAGACTCCAGGATTTCATAGAGTGAGAAATCGATTGTTTGGGAAATGTGACGCTTGTATTAAAAGTTTAATTCACTGAGCAGACAAAACAATTGTTGCTGAGGAGGAGAAAGATTATTTTCCTCAATAAACCGTTCCTTAGAAAAAGGAAATTCAATGTATACCATTTGAATCCTATTCTGCTATGTCATTCAGAAATTTTGCATAAAAAGGAGTTGATTCTTTTCCTCTTAACTTGTAAGGCTTAGACAGTAAATGGTTCCCGAAAATAATCTTTCTTAAGAATTAAAGGAAACAGAAGAATAGAAAAATGATGAAAAAGAGGAGAGATATTTTGACAGATCAAGCTTTGGATAGCATTATAATCCTCCTATCTACAGTTACTATTTTAAATATTTAGCAGTAACACATTCATTTCTATAAATACTACAGTGAGGGAGAGAAAAAAATTGGTTTATGGAAACACATACCACAGCATAAAGCTAGTGTATTATAGAACTAAGCCTGCTTCATGCATAGGTAATGATCGGAGCGGGTATCTCTCTGGAAGGAACTCAAGACGAATATACGGCTACATGACCTCATTTATACTCTCAAGTAGTATGTCCAGCCATAGGAAAAGCATACTACAAAATAAACATTCTAAAACAATTTTAAAATTATTTTATGCTTCTCTATGGAGAGAATGCCTTTGGTGTGAAGGTTAAGAAAAATGTTTAAATATCTCTTTATCCTTAAAAGATTCTTATTGGGATGCAGCCTGAACCTCTGTGGACACTTCTGCAGAGAGAGGCAGCAGTCCTGCCTTCCCCTTTATGCTGTGGCGCTAGGCTCGGAATCATGGTATATGAACACCTACCACATTGGTTGCCATGGATACAAGCACTGCTCTTGCTCCCATCTCAGATGACAATTTCCCACGACATTCCAAGCGCCGTGCTTTTTCTGAGTCGTTTTGATTGTATCGTTTACTTTAATCTCCATAATCCTTTATGAAGAAAGGTGGGTTTTTCTCTCTCTATATTACCATTGAGGGAATCACATGTCCAGTGAGGGTAAATCGTATCCCGAGGGGCCCTGGCATTAAGGAACAGAAGTGTGTGATGTGAACCCAGTACTCTCTCTCTCTAAAACCTGTGCTCTTAGCCTTTACATGTACTTCACTGCGTTTTGAAAGACATTTTTATACTTGATACTGATCACAATATTCAGACATGAAGGCATAGTCAAGATGACGTTATGGGAGGGTTATGAAAAAGCCAATGCATGGACACAGTGTCTACGTGACGAAAAACTATCTATACTTAACCTTTTCCGTAACTCCCATCTTAAATATGAATGCTGAGGAGAGTATTTTAGCTCAGATATCAAATGCAGTCAGTAGGAACAGCAGTTGTACTAACCTCATTTGTACAGCCTAAAACACTAAGAAGGATGCCAGCAAAACCGTTTTATGCTCACCAGCAAGGGGCGCTTTTGAAAAAATTTGAATGGTTCCACCAATTAACCTTTTTTTAATCCAGGTACATTTTTACACAGTTATGTTTTATTGAGCAAGGAAAATCTACCTTTGGCGAAAAAGGAAGAGATTATTTTGGTGTATAATGTTCACCTGACAAAAGTCATTGTTTACAGTTCTGCTTTCGGTATTAATAAAAGAATAATTTCTATGGGCGTTTCATGTGTTGGGATCTCTTCTGACTCCAGGATTTCATAGAATGAAAAATGGATTGTTAGGGAAATGTGAAGCTTGTATTCAAAGTTTAATTCACTGATCAGTCAAAACAATTGTGGGTGAGGAAATGAAAGAATATTTTCATCAATAAACTGTTCCTTAAAATAGGAAATACAGTTTATATCATTTGATTCCCATTCTTCCCTCTCATTCAGAAATTATGTATAAAAAGGAGCTGATTCTTTTCCTCTTAATTTGTAAGGCTTAGGGAGTACATGGTTCCCAAAAATAATCTTTCTAAGATTTAAAAGAAACAGATGAAGGGAAAAGTGATGAATAAGAGGACTGACATGGTGACGAATGAAGCCTTTGATACCATTATAATCTTCGTTTCTACAGTTACTGGTTTAAATCTTTAGCAGTAACACATTCATTTCTATAAATACTACATTAAGAGAGAGGAAAAAATTGGTTTATGGGAACACATACACTAACATAAAACTTTTGTAGCAGGACTAAGCCTGCTTTGTGCATAGATAATAATCTGGAGCTGGTATCTCTCAGGAAGGAGCTCTAAATGAAAACGCTGGAACATGACCTTATTCATCGTCCAAGTAGTATGTCGCTCCATAGAGAAGCATACTAGCAAAATAAACACTCTAAAACAATTTTTAAATTACTTTATGCTTCTTTCTTTGGAGAGAAAGCCTGTAGTGTGAAGCTTAGGAAAAATGTTTAAATATCTCTTTTTCCTTAAAAGAATCTTTTAGTAGTATGCAGCCTTGACTTCTGCTCTCACTTGTGCAGAGAGAGGCAGCAGTCTTGCCTGCCCTTTATGCTGTGGCGCCAGTTTCGGAATCATGGCACAAACGGTGCCATGCATACAAGCACTGCTCTTGCTCCAACCTCGGATGACAGTTACATCCGACAATCAAAGCGCCGTGCTTTGTCTGTGTCGTTTTGAATGTATCGTTTCGTTTAATCTACATAATCATTTACCAAGGAATGTGGGTTTTCTCTCCCTATGTTACCATTGAGAGAATCACATGATCTGTGAGGTTAACTCGTTTCCTGAGGTGCACTGGAATTAAAGAACAGAGGTGGGTGATGTGAACCTAGTACTCCCTCTCTCTGAAACCTGTGCTCTTTGCCACTACATGAACTTCACTGCGTTTTAAAAGACATTTTTATTCTTGATACTGATCACAATATTCATGCATGAACGCATAGTCAAGAAGACGTTATGAGAGGGTTATGGCAAAAGACAATGCATATACCCATTGTCTACGTGCCAAAAAAATATCTATACGAAATCTTTTCCGTAACTCCCATATTAAATATGAATTCCGAGGAGAGAATTTTTGCTGAGACGTCGAATGCCGTCAGTAGGAACAGCAGTTTTACTAACTGCGTGTTTCACCATTAACACTAAGAAAGATGCCAGCAAAACCGTTTTATGCAAACCAGCATGTGGGGCTTTTGATTAAATTTCAAGGGTTCAGTCAATTAAAAAATTTTTATCCAGGTATAATTTTTACACAGATTTGTTTTATTCAGCTAGAAACATCTACTTTGTCAGAAAAGGAAGAGATCATTTTGGTGTCCAAAATTCACCTGACAAATGTCACTGTTTACATTTTTGCTTTTGGCCTTAATAAAGGAATAATTTCTATGGGCGTTTCATGTACTGGGATCTCTTCAGACTCCAGGATTTCATAGAGTGAGAAATCGATTGTTTGGGAAATGTGACGCTTGTATTAAAAGTTTAATTCACTGAGCAGACAAAACAATTGTTGCTGAGGAGGAGAAAGATTATTTTCCTCAATAAACCGTTCCTTAGAAAAAGGAAATTCAATGTATACCATTTGAATCCTATTCTGCTATGTCATTCAGAAATTTTGCATAAAAAGGAGTTGATTCTTTTCCTCTTAACTTGTAAGGCTTAGACAGTAAATGGTTCCCGAAAATAATCTTTCTTAAGAATTAAAGGAAACAGAAGAATAGAAAAATGATGAAAAAGAGGAGAGATATTTTGACAGATCAAGCTTTGGATAGCATTATAATCCTCCTATCTACAGTTACTATTTTAAATATTTAGCAGTAACACATTCATTTCTATAAATACTACAGTGAGGGAGAGAAAAAAATTGGTTTATGGAAACACATACCACAGCATAAAGCTAGTGTATTATAGAACTAAGCCTGCTTCATGCATAGGTAATGATCGGAGCGGGTATCTCTCTGGAAGGAACTCAAGACGAATATACGGCTACATGACCTCATTTATACTCTCAAGTAGTATGTCCAGCCATAGGAAAAGCATACTACAAAATAAACATTCTAAAACAATTTTAAAATTATTTTATGCTTCTCTATGGAGAGAATGCCTTTGGTGTGAAGGTTAAGAAAAATGTTTAAATATCTCTTTATCCTTAAAAGATTCTTATTGGGATGCAGCCTGAACCTCTGTGGACACTTCTGCAGAGAGAGGCAGCAGTCCTGCCTTCCCCTTTATGCTGTGGCGCTAGGCTCGGAATCATGGTATATGAACACCTACCACATTGGTTGCCATGGATACAAGCACTGCTCTTGCTCCCATCTCAGATGACAATTTCCCACGACATTCCAAGCGCCGTGCTTTTTCTGAGTCGTTTTGATTGTATCGTTTACTTTAATCTCCATAATCCTTTATGAAGAAAGGTGGGTTTTTCTCTCTCTATATTACCATTGAGGGAATCACATGTCCAGTGAGGGTAAATCGTATCCCGAGGGGCCCTGGCATTAAGGAACAGAAGTGTGTGATGTGAACCCAGTACTCTCTCTCTCTAAAACCTGTGCTCTTAGCCTTTACATGTACTTCACTGCGTTTTGAAAGACATTTTTATACTTGATACTGATCACAATATTCAGACATGAAGGCATAGTCAAGATGACGTTATGGGAGGGTTATGAAAAAGCCAATGCATGGACACAGTGTCTACGTGACGAAAAACTATCTATACTTAACCTTTTCCGTAACTCCCATCTTAAATATGAATGCTGAGGAGAGTATTTTAGCTCAGATATCAAATGCAGTCAGTAGGAACAGCAGTTGTACTAACCTCATTTGTACAGCCTAAAACACTAAGAAGGATGCCAGCAAAACCGTTTTATGCTCACCAGCAAGGGGCGCTTTTGAAAAAATTTGAATGGTTCCACCAATTAACCTTTTTTTAATCCAGGTACATTTTTACACAGTTATGTTTTATTGAGCAAGGAAAATCTACCTTTGGCGAAAAAGGAAGAGATTATTTTGGTGTATAATGTTCACCTGACAAAAGTCATTGTTTACAGTTCTGCTTTCGGTATTAATAAAAGAATAATTTCTATGGGCGTTTCATGTGTTGGGATCTCTTCTGACTCCAGGATTTCATAGAATGAAAAATGGATTGTTAGGGAAATGTGAAGCTTGTATTCAAAGTTTAATTCACTGATCAGTCAAAACAATTGTGGGTGAGGAAATGAAAGAATATTTTCATCAATAAACTGTTCCTTAAAATAGGAAATACAATTTATATCATTTGATTCCCATTCTTCCCTCTCATTCAGAAATTATTCATAAAAACGAGTTGATTCTTTTCCTCTTAATTTGTAAGTCTTTGGGAGTACATGGTTCCCGAAAATAATCTTTCTAAGATTTAAAAGAAACAGATGAAGGGAAAAGTGATGAATAAGGGGACTGACATGGTGACAGATCAAGCCTTTGATACCATTATAATCTTCCTTTCTACAGTTAACTAGTTTAAATCTTTATCAGTAACACATTCATTTCTCTAAATACTACTTTAAGAGAGATTTAAAAATTGGTTTATGGGAACACATACACCCGCATAAAGCTTTTGTAGCAGGACTAAGCCTGCTTTGTAAATAGATAATCATCAAGAGCTGGTATCTCTCAGGAAGGAGCTCTAAATGAAAACGCTGGAACATGACCTTATTCATCGTCCAAGTAGTATGTCGCTCCATAGAGAGGCATACTAGCAAAAGAAACACTCTAACACAATTTTTAAATTACTCTATGCTTCTTTCTTTGGAGAGAATGCCTGTAGTGTGAAGCTTAGGAAAAATGTTTAAATATCCCTTTTTCCTTAAAAGAATCTTTTAGTAGGACGCAGCCTGGACATCTGGGGACACTTGCGCAGCGAGAGGCAGCAGTCTTGCCTGTCCTTTATGCTGTGTCTCCAGGTTCGGAGTCATGTCAGAAACGGTGCCATGCATACAAGCACTGCTCTTGCTCCAACCTCGGATGACAGTTACATCCGACAATCAAAGCGCCGTGCTTTGTCTGTGTCGTTTTGAATGTATCGTTTCGTTTAATCTTCATAATCATTTACCAAGGAATGTGGGTTTTCTCTACCTATGTTACCAGTGAGAGAATCACATGATCTGTGAGGTTAACTCGTTTCCTGAGGTGCACTGGAATTAAAGAACAGAGGTGGGTGATGTGAACCTAGTACTCCCTCTCTCTGAAACCTGGGCTCTTAGCCAATACATGTACTTCACTGCGTTTTAAAAGACATTTTTATTCTTGATACTGATCACAATATTCAGGCATGAAAGCATAGTCAAGAAGACGTTATGAGAGGGTTACTGCAAAAGCCAATGCATACACCCATTTTCTACGTGCCAAAAAATTATCTATACGACATCTTTTCTGTAACTCGCATATTAAATATGAAATCCGAGGAGAGAATTTTTGCTGAGATGTCGAGTGCAGTCAGTAGTGACAGCGGTTTAACTAACTGTGTGTTTCACCATGAACACAAAGAAAGGTGCCAGCAAAACCATTCTTTGCAAACCAGCATGTGGGGCTTTTGATTAAATTTCAAGGGATCAGTCAACTAAAACTTTTTTTTATCCAGATATAATTTTTACACAGATTTGTTTTATTCAGCTAGAAATATCTACTTTGTCAGAAAAGGAAGAGATTATTTTGGTGTCCAAAATTCACCTGACAAATGTCATTGTTTACATTTTTGCTTTTGGCCTTAATAAAGGAATAATTTCTATGGGCGTTTCATGTACTGGGATCTCTTCAGACTCCAGGATTTCATAGAGTGAGAAATCGATTGTTTGGGAAATGTGACGCTTGTATTAAAAGTTTAATTCACTGAACAGACAGAACAATTGTTGCTGAGGAGGAGAAAGTTTATTTTCCTCAATAAACAGTTCCTTAGAAAAAGGAAATTCAATGTATATCATTTGATTCCTATGCTTCTATGTCATTCAGAAATTTTGCATAAAAAGGAGTTGATTCTTTTCCTCTTAATTTGTACGGCTTAAGAGAGTAAATAGTTCCCGAAAATAATCTTTCTTCAGATTTAAAGGAAATAGAAGAATAGGTAAATGAAGAAAAAGAGGAGAGACATGGTGACAGATCAAGCTTTGGATAGCATTATAATCCTCCTATCTACAGTTACTATTTTAAATATTTAGCAGTAACACATTCATTTCTATAAATACTACAGTGAGGGAGAGAAAAAAATTGGTTTATGGAAACACATACCACAGCATAAAGCTAGTGTATTATAGAACTAAGCCTGCTTCATGCATAGGTAATGATCGGAGCGGGTATCTCTCTGGAAGGAACTCAAGACGAATATACGGCTACATGACCTCATTTATACTCTCAAGTAGTATGTCCAGCCATAGGAAAAGCATACTACAAAATAAACATTCTAAAACAATTTTAAAATTATTTTATGCTTCTCTATGGAGAGAATGCCTTTGGTGTGAAGGTTAAGAAAAATGTTTAAATATCTCTTTATCCTTAAAAGATTCTTATTGGGATGCAGCCTGAACCTCTGTGGACACTTCTGCAGAGAGAGGCAGCAGTCCTGCCTTCCCCTTTATGCTGTGGCGCTAGGCTCGGAATCATGGTATATGAACACCTACCACATTGGTTGCCATGGATACAAGCACTGCTCTTGCTCCCATCTCAGATGACAATTTCCCACGACATTCCAAGCGCCGTGCTTTTTCTGAGTCGTTTTGATTGTATCGTTTACTTTAATCTCCATAATCCTTTATGAAGAAAGGTGGGTTTTTCTCTCTCTATATTACCATTGAGGGAATCACATGTCCAGTGAGGGTAAATCGTATCCCGAGGGGCCCTGGCATTAAGGAACAGAAGTGTGTGATGTGAACCCAGTACTCTCTCTCTCTAAAACCTGTGCTCTTAGCCTTTACATGTACTTCACTGCGTTTTGAAAGACATTTTTATACTTGATACTGATCACAATATTCAGACATGAAGGCATAGTCAAGATGACGTTATGGGAGGGTTATGAAAAAGCCAATGCATGGACACAGTGTCTACGTGACGAAAAACTATCTATACTTAACCTTTTCCGTAACTCCCATCTTAAATATGAATGCTGAGGAGAGTATTTTAGCTCAGATATCAAATGCAGTCAGTAGGAACAGCAGTTGTACTAACCTCATTTGTACAGCCTAAAACACTAAGAAGGATGCCAGCAAAACCGTTTTATGCTCACCAGCAAGGGGCGCTTTTGAAAAAATTTGAATGGTTCCACCAATTAACCTTTTTTTAATCCAGGTACATTTTTACACAGTTATGTTTTATTGAGCAAGGAAAATCTACCTTTGGCGAAAAAGGAAGAGATTATTTTGGTGTATAATGTTCACCTGACAAAAGTCATTGTTTACAGTTCTGCTTTCGGTATTAATAAAAGAATAATTTCTATGGGCGTTTCATGTGTTGGGATCTCTTCTGACTCCAGGATTTCATAGAATGAAAAATGGATTGTTAGGGAAATGTGAAGCTTGTATTCAAAGTTTAATTCACTGATCAGTCAAAACAATTGTGGGTGAGGAAATGAAAGAATATTTTCATCAATAAACTGTTCCTTAAAATAGGAAATACAGTTTATATCATTTGATTCCCATTCTTCCCTCTCATTCAGAAATTATGTATAAAAAGGAGCTGATTCTTTTCCTCTTAATTTGTAAGGCTTAGGGAGTACATGGTTCCCAAAAATAATCTTTCTAAGATTTAAAAGAAACAGATGAAGGGAAAAGTGATGAATAAGAGGACTGACATGGTGACGAATGAAGCCTTTGATACCATTATAATCTTCGTTTCTACAGTTACTGGTTTAAATCTTTAGCAGTAACACATTCATTTCTATAAATACTACATTAAGAGAGAGGAAAAAATTGGTTTATGGGAACACATACACTAACATAAAACTTTTGTAGCAGGACTAAGCCTGCTTTGTGCATAGATAATAATCTGGAGCTGGTATCTCTCAGGAAGGAGCTCTAAATGAAAACGCTGGAACATGACCTTATTCATCGTCCAAGTAGTATGTCGCTCCATAGAGAAGCATACTAGCAAAATAAACACTCTAAAACAATTTTTAAATTACTTTATGCTTCTTTCTTTGGAGAGAAAGCCTGTAGTGTGAAGCTTAGGAAAAATGTTTAAATATCTCTTTTTCCTTAAAAGAATCTTTTAGTAGTATGCAGCCTTGACTTCTGCTCTCACTTGTGCAGAGAGAGGCAGCAGTCTTGCCTGCCCTTTATGCTGTGGCGCCAGTTTCGGAATCATGGCACAAACGGTGCCATGCATACAAGCACTGCTCTTGCTCCAACCTCGGATGACAGTTACATCCGACAATCAAAGCGCCGTGCTTTGTCTGTGTCGTTTTGAATGTATCGTTTCGTTTAATCTACATAATCATTTACCAAGGAATGTGGGTTTTCTCTCCCTATGTTACCATTGAGAGAATCACATGATCTGTGAGGTTAACTCGTTTCCTGAGGTGCACTGGAATTAAAGAACAGAAGTGTGTGATGTGAACCTAGTACTCCCTCTCTCTGAAACCTGTGCTCTTTGCCACTACATGAACTTCACTGCGTTTTAAAAGACATTTTTATTCTTGATACTGATCACAATATTCATGCATGAACGCATAGTCAAGAAGACGTTATGAGAGGGTTATGGCAAAAGACAATGCATATACCCATTGTCTACGTGCCAAAAAAATATCTATACGAAATCTTTTCCGTAACTCCCATATTAAATATGAATTCCGAGGAGAGAATTTTTGCTGAGACGTCGAATGCCGTCAGTAGGAACAGCAGTTTTACTAACTGCGTGTTTCACCATTAACACTAAGAAAGATGCCAGCAAAACCGTTTTATGCAAACCAGCATGTGGGGCTTTTGATTAAATTTCAAGGGTTCAGTCAATTAAAAAATTTTTATCCAGGTATAATTTTTACACAGATTTGTTTTATTCAGCTAGAAACATCTACTTTGTCAGAAAAGGAAGAGATCATTTTGGTGTCCAAAATTCACCTGACAAATGTCACTGTTTACATTTTTGCTTTTGGCCTTAATAAAGGAATAATTTCTATGGGCGTTTCATGTACTGGGATCTCTTCAGACTCCAGGATTTCATAGAGTGAGAAATCGATTGTTTGGGAAATGTGACGCTTGTATTAAAAGTTTAATTCACTGAGCAGACAAAACAATTGTTGCTGAGGAGGAGAAAGATTATTTTCCTCAATAAACCGTTCCTTAGAAAAAGGAAATTCAATGTATACCATTTGAATCCTATTCTGCTATGTCATTCAGAAATTTTGCATAAAAAGGAGTTGATTCTTTTCCTCTTAACTTGTAAGGCTTAGACAGTAAATGGTTCCCGAAAATAATCTTTCTTAAGAATTAAAGGAAACAGAAGAATAGAAAAATGATGAAAAAGAGGAGAGATATTTTGACAGATCAAGCTTTGGATAGCATTATAATCCTCCTATCTACAGTTACTATTTTAAATATTTAGCAGTAACACATTCATTTCTATAAATACTACAGTGAGGGAGAGAAAAAAATTGGTTTATGGAAACACATACCACAGCATAAAGCTAGTGTATTATAGAACTAAGCCTGCTTCATGCATAGGTAATGATCGGAGCGGGTATCTCTCTGGAAGGAACTCAAGACGAATATACGGCTACATGACCTCATTTATACTCTCAAGTAGTATGTCCAGCCATAGGAAAAGCATACTACAAAATAAACATTCTAAAACAATTTTAAAATTATTTTATGCTTCTCTATGGAGAGAATGCCTTTGGTGTGAAGGTTAAGAAAAATGTTTAAATATCTCTTTATCCTTAAAAGATTCTTATTGGGATGCAGCCTGAACCTCTGTGGACACTTCTGCAGAGAGAGGCAGCAGTCCTGCCTTCCCCTTTATGCTGTGGTGCTAGGCTCGGAATCATGGTATATGAACACCTACCACATTGGTTGCCATGGATACAAGCACTGCTCTTGCTCCCATCTCAGATGACAATTTCCCACGACATTCCAAGCGCCGTGCTTTTTCTGAGTCGTTTTGATTGTATCGTTTACTTTAATCTCCATAATCCTTTATGAAGAAAGGTGGGTTTTTCTCTCTCTATATTACCATTGAGGGAATCACATGTCCAGTGAGGGTAAATCGTATCCCGAGGGGCCCTGGCATTAAGGAACAGAAGTGTGTGATGTGAACCCAGTACTCTCTCTCTCTAAAACCTGTGCTCTTAGCCTTTACATGTACTTCACTGCGTTTTGAAAGACATTTTTATACTTGATACTGATCACAATATTCAGACATGAAGGCATAGTCAAGATGACGTTATGGGAGGGTTATGAAAAAGCCAATGCATGGACACAGTGTCTACGTGACGAAAAACTATCTATACTTAACCTTTTCCGTAACTCCCATCTTAAATATGAATGCTGAGGAGAGTATTTTAGCTCAGATATCAAATGCAGTCAGTAGGAACAGCAGTTGTACTAACCTCATTTGTACAGCCTAAAACACTAAGAAGGATGCCAGCAAAACCGTTTTATGCTCACCAGCAAGGGGCGCTTTTGAAAAAATTTGAATGGTTCCACCAATTAACCTTTTTTTAATCCAGGTACATTTTTACACAGTTATGTTTTATTGAGCAAGGAAAATCTACCTTTGGCGAAAAAGGAAGAGATTATTTTGGTGTATAATGTTCACCTGACAAAAGTCATTGTTTACAGTTCTGCTTTCGGTATTAATAAAAGAATAATTTCTATGGGCGTTTCATGTGTTGGGATCTCTTCTGACTCCAGGATTTCATAGAATGAAAAATGGATTGTTAGGGAAATGTGAAGCTTGTATTCAAAGTTTAATTCACTGATCAGTCAAAACAATTGTGGGTGAGGAAATGAAAGAATATTTTCATCAATAAACTGTTCCTTAAAATAGGAAATACAATTTATATCATTTGATTCCCATTCTTCCCTCTCATTCAGAAATTATTCATAAAAACGAGTTGATTCTTTTCCTCTTAATTTGTAAGTCTTTGGGAGTACATGGTTCCCGAAAATAATCTTTCTAAGATTTAAAAGAAACAGATGAAGGGAAAAGTGATGAATAAGGGGACTGACATGGTGACAGATCAAGCCTTTGATACCATTATAATCTTCCTTTCTACAGTTAACTAGTTTAAATCTTTATCAGTAACACATTCATTTCTCTAAATACTACTTTAAGAGAGATTTAAAAATTGGTTTATGGGAACACATACACCCGCATAAAGCTTTTGTAGCAGGACTAAGCCTGCTTTGTAAATAGATAATCATCAAGAGCTGGTATCTCTCAGGAAGGAGCTCTAAATGAAAACGCTGGAACATGACCTTATTCATCGTCCAAGTAGTATGTCGCTCCATAGAGAGGCATACTAGCAAAAGAAACACTCTAACACAATTTTTAAATTACTCTATGCTTCTTTCTTTGGAGAGAATGCCTGTAGTGTGAAGCTTAGGAAAAATGTTTAAATATCCCTTTTTCCTTAAAAGAATCTTTTAGTAGGACGCAGCCTGGACATCTGGGGACACTTGCGCAGCGAGAGGCAGCAGTCTTGCCTGTCCTTTATGCTGTGTCTCCAGGTTCGGAGTCATGTCAGAAACGGTGCCATGCATACAAGCACTGCTCTTGCTCCAACCTCGGATGACAGTTACATCCGACAATCAAAGCGCCGTGCTTTGTCTGTGTCGTTTTGAATGTATCGTTTCGTTTAATCTTCATAATCATTTACCAAGGAATGTGGGTTTTCTCTACCTATGTTACCAGTGAGAGAATCACATGATCTGTGAGGTTAACTCGTTTCCTGAGGTGCACTGGAATTAAAGAACAGAGGTGGGTGATGTGAACCTAGTACTCCCTCTCTCTGAAACCTGGGCTCTTAGCCAATACATGTACTTCACTGCGTTTTAAAAGACATTTTTATTCTTGATACTGATCACAATATTCAGGCATGAAAGCATAGTCAAGAAGACGTTATGAGAGGGTTACTGCAAAAGCCAATGCATACACCCATTTTCTACGTGCCAAAAAATTATCTATACGACATCTTTTCTGTAACTCGCATATTAAATATGAAATCCGAGGAGAGAATTTTTGCTGAGATGTCGAGTGCAGTCAGTAGTGACAGCGGTTTAACTAACTGTGTGTTTCACCATGAACACAAAGAAAGGTGCCAGCAAAACCATTCTTTGCAAACCAGCATGTGGGGCTTTTGATTAAATTTCAAGGGATCAGTCAACTAAAACTTTTTTTTATCCAGATATAATTTTTACACAGATTTGTTTTATTCAGCTAGAAATATCTACTTTGTCAGAAAAGGAAGAGATTATTTTGGTGTCCAAAATTCACCTGACAAATGTCATTGTTTACATTTTTGCTTTTGGCCTTAATAAAGGAATAATTTCTATGGGCGTTTCATGTACTGGGATCTCTTCAGACTCCAGGATTTCATAGAGTGAGAAATCGATTGTTTGGGAAATGTGACGCTTGTATTAAAAGTTTAATTCACTGAACAGACAGAACAATTGTTGCTGAGGAGGAGAAAGTTTATTTTCCTCAATAAACAGTTCCTTAGAAAAAGGAAATTCAATGTATATCATTTGATTCCTATGCTTCTATGTCATTCAGAAATTTTGCATAAAAAGGAGTTGATTCTTTTCCTCTTAATTTGTACGGCTTAAGAGAGTAAATAGTTCCCGAAAATAATCTTTCTTCAGATTTAAAGGAAATAGAAGAATAGGTAAATGAAGAAAAAGAGGAGAGACATGGTGACAGATCAAGCTTTGGATAGCATTATAATCCTCCTATCTACAGTTACTATTTTAAATATTTAGCAGTAACACATTCATTTCTATAAATACTACAGTGAGGGAGAGAAAAAAATTGGTTTATGGAAACACATACCACAGCATAAAGCTAGTGTATTATAGAACTAAGCCTGCTTCATGCATAGGTAATGATCGGAGCGGGTATCTCTCTGGAAGGAACTCAAGACGAATATACGGCTACATGACCTCATTTATACTCTCAAGTAGTATGTCCAGCCATAGGAAAAGCATACTACAAAATAAACATTCTAAAACAATTTTAAAATTATTTTATGCTTCTCTATGGAGAGAATGCCTTTGGTGTGAAGGTTAAGAAAAATGTTTAAATATCTCTTTATCCTTAAAAGATTCTTATTGGGATGCAGCCTGAACCTCTGTGGACACTTCTGCAGAGAGAGGCAGCAGTCCTGCCTTCCCCTTTATGCTGTGGCGCTAGGCTCGGAATCATGGTATATGAACACCTACCACATTGGTTGCCATGGATACAAGCACTGCTCTTGCTCCCATCTCAGATGACAATTTCCCACGACATTCCAAGCGCCGTGCTTTTTCTGAGTCGTTTTGATTGTATCGTTTACTTTAATCTCCATAATCCTTTATGAAGAAAGGTGGGTTTTTCTCTCTCTATATTACCATTGAGGGAATCACATGTCCAGTGAGGGTAAATCGTATCCCGAGGGGCCCTGGCATTAAGGAACAGAAGTGTGTGATGTGAACCCAGTACTCTCTCTCTCTAAAACCTGTGCTCTTAGCCTTTACATGTACTTCACTGCGTTTTGAAAGACATTTTTATACTTGATACTGATCACAATATTCAGACATGAAGGCATAGTCAAGATGACGTTATGGGAGGGTTATGAAAAAGCCAATGCATGGACACAGTGTCTACGTGACGAAAAACTATCTATACTTAACCTTTTCCGTAACTCCCATCTTAAATATGAATGCTGAGGAGAGTATTTTAGCTCAGATATCAAATGCAGTCAGTAGGAACAGCAGTTGTACTAACCTCATTTGTACAGCCTAAAACACTAAGAAGGATGCCAGCAAAACCGTTTTATGCTCACCAGCAAGGGGCGCTTTTGAAAAAATTTGAATGGTTCCACCAATTAACCTTTTTTTAATCCAGGTACATTTTTACACAGTTATGTTTTATTGAGCAAGGAAAATCTACCTTTGGCGAAAAAGGAAGAGATTATTTTGGTGTATAATGTTCACCTGACAAAAGTCATTGTTTACAGTTCTGCTTTCGGTATTAATAAAAGAATAATTTCTATGGGCGTTTCATGTGTTGGGATCTCTTCTGACTCCAGGATTTCATAGAATGAAAAATGGATTGTTAGGGAAATGTGAAGCTTGTATTCAAAGTTTAATTCACTGATCAGTCAAAACAATTGTGGGTGAGGAAATGAAAGAATATTTTCATCAATAAACTGTTCCTTAAAATAGGAAATACAGTTTATATCATTTGATTCCCATTCTTCCCTCTCATTCAGAAATTATGTATAAAAAGGAGCTGATTCTTTTCCTCTTAATTTGTAAGGCTTAGGGAGTACATGGTTCCCAAAAATAATCTTTCTAAGATTTAAAAGAAACAGATGAAGGGAAAAGTGATGAATAAGAGGACTGACATGGTGACGAATGAAGCCTTTGATACCATTATAATCTTCGTTTCTACAGTTACTGGTTTAAATCTTTAGCAGTAACACATTCATTTCTATAAATACTACATTAAGAGAGAGGAAAAAATTGGTTTATGGGAACACATACACTAACATAAAACTTTTGTAGCAGGACTAAGCCTGCTTTGTGCATAGATAATAATCTGGAGCTGGTATCTCTCAGGAAGGAGCTCTAAATGAAAACGCTGGAACATGACCTTATTCATCGTCCAAGTAGTATGTCGCTCCATAGAGAAGCATACTAGCAAAATAAACACTCTAAAACAATTTTTAAATTACTTTATGCTTCTTTCTTTGGAGAGAAAGCCTGTAGTGTGAAGCTTAGGAAAAATGTTTAAATATCTCTTTTTCCTTAAAAGAATCTTTTAGTAGTATGCAGCCTTGACTTCTGCTCTCACTTGTGCAGAGAGAGGCAGCAGTCTTGCCTGCCCTTTATGCTGTGGCGCCAGTTTCGGAATCATGGCACAAACGGTGCCATGCATACAAGCACTGCTCTTGCTCCAACCTCGGATGACAGTTACATCCGACAATCAAAGCGCCGTGCTTTGTCTGTGTCGTTTTGAATGTATCGTTTCGTTTAATCTACATAATCATTTACCAAGGAATGTGGGTTTTCTCTCCCTATGTTACCATTGAGAGAATCACATGATCTGTGAGGTTAACTCGTTTCCTGAGGTGCACTGGAATTAAAGAACAGAAGTGTGTGATGTGAACCTAGTACTCCCTCTCTCTGAAACCTGTGCTCTTTGCCACTACATGAACTTCACTGCGTTTTAAAAGACATTTTTATTCTTGATACTGATCACAATATTCATGCATGAACGCATAGTCAAGAAGACGTTATGAGAGGGTTATGGCAAAAGACAATGCATATACCCATTGTCTACGTGCCAAAAAAATATCTATACGAAATCTTTTCCGTAACTCCCATATTAAATATGAATTCCGAGGAGAGAATTTTTGCTGAGACGTCGAATGCCGTCAGTAGGAACAGCAGTTTTACTAACTGCGTGTTTCACCATTAACACTAAGAAAGATGCCAGCAAAACCGTTTTATGCAAACCAGCATGTGGGGCTTTTGATTAAATTTCAAGGGTTCAGTCAATTAAAAAATTTTTATCCAGGTATAATTTTTACACAGATTTGTTTTATTCAGCTAGAAACATCTACTTTGTCAGAAAAGGAAGAGATCATTTTGGTGTCCAAAATTCACCTGACAAATGTCACTGTTTACATTTTTGCTTTTGGCCTTAATAAAGGAATAATTTCTATGGGCGTTTCATGTACTGGGATCTCTTCAGACTCCAGGATTTCATAGAGTGAGAAATCGATTGTTTGGGAAATGTGACGCTTGTATTAAAAGTTTAATTCACTGAGCAGACAAAACAATTGTTGCTGAGGAGGAGAAAGATTATTTTCCTCAATAAACCGTTCCTTAGAAAAAGGAAATTCAATGTATACCATTTGAATCCTATTCTGCTATGTCATTCAGAAATTTTGCATAAAAAGGAGTTGATTCTTTTCCTCTTAACTTGTAAGGCTTAGACAGTAAATGGTTCCCGAAAATAATCTTTCTTAAGAATTAAAGGAAACAGAAGAATAGAAAAATGATGAAAAAGAGGAGAGATATTTTGACAGATCAAGCTTTGGATAGCATTATAATCCTCCTATCTACAGTTACTATTTTAAATATTTAGCAGTAACACATTCATTTCTATAAATACTACAGTGAGGGAGAGAAAAAAATTGGTTTATGGAAACACATACCACAGCATAAAGCTAGTGTATTATAGAACTAAGCCTGCTTCATGCATAGGTAATGATCGGAGCGGGTATCTCTCTGGAAGGAACTCAAGACGAATATACGGCTACATGACCTCATTTATACTCTCAAGTAGTATGTCCAGCCATAGGAAAAGCATACTACAAAATAAACATTCTAAAACAATTTTAAAATTATTTTATGCTTCTCTATGGAGAGAATGCCTTTGGTGTGAAGGTTAAGAAAAATGTTTAAATATCTCTTTATCCTTAAAAGATTCTTATTGGGATGCAGCCTGAACCTCTGTGGACACTTCTGCAGAGAGAGGCAGCAGTCCTGCCTTCCCCTTTATGCTGTGGCGCTAGGCTCGGAATCATGGTATATGAACACCTACCACATTGGTTGCCATGGATACAAGCACTGCTCTTGCTCCCATCTCAGATGACAATTTCCCACGACATTCCAAGCGCCGTGCTTTTTCTGAGTCGTTTTGATTGTATCGTTTACTTTAATCTCCATAATCCTTTATGAAGAAAGGTGGGTTTTTCTCTCTCTATATTACCATTGAGGGAATCACATGTCCAGTGAGGGTAAATCGTATCCCGAGGGGCCCTGGCATTAAGGAACAGAAGTGTGTGATGTGAACCCAGTACTCTCTCTCTCTAAAACCTGTGCTCTTAGCCTTTACATGTACTTCACTGCGTTTTGAAAGACATTTTTATACTTGATACTGATCACAATATTCAGACATGAAGGCATAGTCAAGATGACGTTATGGGAGGGTTATGAAAAAGCCAATGCATGGACACAGTGTCTACGTGACGAAAAACTATCTATACTTAACCTTTTCCGTAACTCCCATCTTAAATATGAATGCTGAGGAGAGTATTTTAGCTCAGATATCAAATGCAGTCAGTAGGAACAGCAGTTGTACTAACCTCATTTGTACAGCCTAAAACACTAAGAAGGATGCCAGCAAAACCGTTTTATGCTCACCAGCAAGGGGCGCTTTTGAAAAAATTTGAATGGTTCCACCAATTAACCTTTTTTTAATCCAGGTACATTTTTACACAGTTATGTTTTATTGAGCAAGGAAAATCTACCTTTGGCGAAAAAGGAAGAGATTATTTTGGTGTATAATGTTCACCTGACAAAAGTCATTGTTTACAGTTCTGCTTTCGGTATTAATAAAAGAATAATTTCTATGGGCGTTTCATGTGTTGGGATCTCTTCTGACTCCAGGATTTCATAGAATGAAAAATGGATTGTTAGGGAAATGTGAAGCTTGTATTCAAAGTTTAATTCACTGATCAGTCAAAACAATTGTGGGTGAGGAAATGAAAGAATATTTTCATCAATAAACTGTTCCTTAAAATAGGAAATACAGTTTATATCATTTGATTCCCATTCTTCCCTCTCATTCAGAAATTATGTATAAAAAGGAGCTGATTCTTTTCCTCTTAATTTGTAAGGCTTAGGGAGTACATGGTTCCCAAAAATAATCTTTCTAAGATTTAAAAGAAACAGATGAAGGGAAAAGTGATGAATAAGAGGACTGACATGGTGACGAATGAAGCCTTTGATACCATTATAATCTTCGTTTCTACAGTTACTGGTTTAAATCTTTAGCAGTAACACATTCATTTCTATAAATACTACATTAAGAGAGAGGAAAAAATTGGTTTATGGGAACACATACACTAACATAAAACTTTTGTAGCAGGACTAAGCCTGCTTTGTGCATAGATAATAATCTGGAGCTGGTATCTCTCAGGAAGGAGCTCTAAATGAAAACGCTGGAACATGACCTTATTCATCGTCCAAGTAGTATGTCGCTCCATAGAGAAGCATACTAGCAAAATAAACACTCTAAAACAATTTTTAAATTACTTTATGCTTCTTTCTTTGGAGAGAAAGCCTGTAGTGTGAAGCTTAGGAAAAATGTTTAAATATCTCTTTTTCCTTAAAAGAATCTTTTAGTAGTATGCAGCCTTGACTTCTGCTCTCACTTGTGCAGAGAGAGGCAGCAGTCTTGCCTGCCCTTTATGCTGTGGCGCCAGTTTCGGAATCATGGCACAAACGGTGCCATGCATACAAGCACTGCTCTTGCTCCAACCTCGGATGACAGTTACATCCGACAATCAAAGCGCCGTGCTTTGTCTGTGTCGTTTTGAATGTATCGTTTCGTTTAATCTACATAATCATTTACCAAGGAATGTGGGTTTTCTCTCCCTATGTTACCATTGAGAGAATCACATGATCTGTGAGGTTAACTCGTTTCCTGAGGTGCACTGGAATTAAAGAACAGAGGTGGGTGATGTGAACCTAGTACTCCCTCTCTCTGAAACCTGTGCTCTTTGCCACTACATGAACTTCACTGCGTTTTAAAAGACATTTTTATTCTTGATACTGATCACAATATTCATGCATGAACGCATAGTCAAGAAGACGTTATGAGAGGGTTATGGCAAAAGACAATGCATATACCCATTGTCTACGTGCCAAAAAAATATCTATACGAAATCTTTTCCGTAACTCCCATATTAAATATGAATTCCGAGGAGAGAATTTTTGCTGAGACGTCGAATGCCGTCAGTAGGAACAGCAGTTTTACTAACTGCGTGTTTCACCATTAACACTAAGAAAGATGCCAGCAAAACCGTTTTATGCAAACCAGCATGTGGGGCTTTTGATTAAATTTCAAGGGTTCAGTCAATTAAAAAATTTTTATCCAGGTATAATTTTTACACAGATTTGTTTTATTCAGCTAGAAACATCTACTTTGTCAGAAAAGGAAGAGATCATTTTGGTGTCCAAAATTCACCTGACAAATGTCACTGTTTACATTTTTGCTTTTGGCCTTAATAAAGGAATAATTTCTATGGGCGTTTCATGTACTGGGATCTCTTCAGACTCCAGGATTTCATAGAGTGAGAAATCGATTGTTTGGGAAATGTGACGCTTGTATTAAAAGTTTAATTCACTGAGCAGACAAAACAATTGTTGCTGAGGAGGAGAAAGATTATTTTCCTCAATAAACCGTTCCTTAGAAAAAGGAAATTCAATGTATACCATTTGAATCCTATTCTGCTATGTCATTCAGAAATTTTGCATAAAAAGGAGTTGATTCTTTTCCTCTTAACTTGTAAGGCTTAGACAGTAAATGGTTCCCGAAAATAATCTTTCTTAAGAATTAAAGGAAACAGAAGAATAGAAAAATGATGAAAAAGAGGAGAGATATTTTGACAGATCAAGCTTTGGATAGCATTATAATCCTCCTATCTACAGTTACTATTTTAAATATTTAGCAGTAACACATTCATTTCTATAAATACTACAGTGAGGGAGAGAAAAAAATTGGTTTATGGAAACACATACCACAGCATAAAGCTAGTGTATTATAGAACTAAGCCTGCTTCATGCATAGGTAATGATCGGAGCGGGTATCTCTCTGGAAGGAACTCAAGACGAATATACGGCTACATGACCTCATTTATACTCTCAAGTAGTATGTCCAGCCATAGGAAAAGCATACTACAAAATAAACATTCTAAAACAATTTTAAAATTATTTTATGCTTCTCTATGGAGAGAATGCCTTTGGTGTGAAGGTTAAGAAAAATGTTTAAATATCTCTTTATCCTTAAAAGATTCTTATTGGGATGCAGCCTGAACCTCTGTGGACACTTCTGCAGAGAGAGGCAGCAGTCCTGCCTTCCCCTTTATGCTGTGGCGCTAGGCTCGGAATCATGGTATATGAACACCTACCACATTGGTTGCCATGGATACAAGCACTGCTCTTGCTCCCATCTCAGATGACAATTTCCCACGACATTCCAAGCGCCGTGCTTTTTCTGAGTCGTTTTGATTGTATCGTTTACTTTAATCTCCATAATCCTTTATGAAGAAAGGTGGGTTTTTCTCTCTCTATATTACCATTGAGGGAATCACATGTCCAGTGAGGGTAAATCGTATCCCGAGGGGCCCTGGCATTAAGGAACAGAAGTGTGTGATGTGAACCCAGTACTCTCTCTCTCTAAAACCTGTGCTCTTAGCCTTTACATGTACTTCACTGCGTTTTGAAAGACATTTTTATACTTGATACTGATCACAATATTCAGACATGAAGGCATAGTCAAGATGACGTTATGGGAGGGTTATGAAAAAGCCAATGCATGGACACAGTGTCTACGTGACGAAAAACTATCTATACTTAACCTTTTCCGTAACTCCCATCTTAAATATGAATGCTGAGGAGAGTATTTTAGCTCAGATATCAAATGCAGTCAGTAGGAACAGCAGTTGTACTAACCTCATTTGTACAGCCTAAAACACTAAGAAGGATGCCAGCAAAACCGTTTTATGCTCACCAGCAAGGGGCGCTTTTGAAAAAATTTGAATGGTTCCACCAATTAACCTTTTTTTAATCCAGGTACATTTTTACACAGTTATGTTTTATTGAGCAAGGAAAATCTACCTTTGGCGAAAAAGGAAGAGATTATTTTGGTGTATAATGTTCACCTGACAAAAGTCATTGTTTACAGTTCTGCTTTCGGTATTAATAAAAGAATAATTTCTATGGGCGTTTCATGTGTTGGGATCTCTTCTGACTCCAGGATTTCATAGAATGAAAAATGGATTGTTAGGGAAATGTGAAGCTTGTATTCAAAGTTTAATTCACTGATCAGTCAAAACAATTGTGGGTGAGGAAATGAAAGAATATTTTCATCAATAAACTGTTCCTTAAAATAGGAAATACAATTTATATCATTTGATTCCCATTCTTCCCTCTCATTCAGAAATTATTCATAAAAACGAGTTGATTCTTTTCCTCTTAATTTGTAAGTCTTTGGGAGTACATGGTTCCCGAAAATAATCTTTCTAAGATTTAAAAGAAACAGATGAAGGGAAAAGTGATGAATAAGGGGACTGACATGGTGACAGATCAAGCCTTTGATACCATTATAATCTTCCTTTCTACAGTTAACTAGTTTAAATCTTTATCAGTAACACATTCATTTCTCTAAATACTACTTTAAGAGAGATTTAAAAATTGGTTTATGGGAACACATACACCCGCATAAAGCTTTTGTAGCAGGACTAAGCCTGCTTTGTAAATAGATAATCATCAAGAGCTGGTATCTCTCAGGAAGGAGCTCTAAATGAAAACGCTGGAACATGACCTTATTCATCGTCCAAGTAGTATGTCGCTCCATAGAGAGGCATACTAGCAAAAGAAACACTCTAACACAATTTTTAAATTACTCTATGCTTCTTTCTTTGGAGAGAATGCCTGTAGTGTGAAGCTTAGGAAAAATGTTTAAATATCCCTTTTTCCTTAAAAGAATCTTTTAGTAGGACGCAGCCTGGACATCTGGGGACACTTGCGCAGCGAGAGGCAGCAGTCTTGCCTGTCCTTTATGCTGTGTCTCCAGGTTCGGAGTCATGTCAGAAACGGTGCCATGCATACAAGCACTGCTCTTGCTCCAACCTCGGATGACAGTTACATCCGACAATCAAAGCGCCGTGCTTTGTCTGTGTCGTTTTGAATGTATCGTTTCGTTTAATCTTCATAATCATTTACCAAGGAATGTGGGTTTTCTCTACCTATGTTACCAGTGAGAGAATCACATGATCTGTGAGGTTAACTCGTTTCCTGAGGTGCACTGGAATTAAAGAACAGAGGTGGGTGATGTGAACCTAGTACTCCCTCTCTCTGAAACCTGGGCTCTTAGCCAATACATGTACTTCACTGCGTTTTAAAAGACATTTTTATTCTTGATACTGATCACAATATTCAGGCATGAAAGCATAGTCAAGAAGACGTTATGAGAGGGTTACTGCAAAAGCCAATGCATACACCCATTTTCTACGTGCCAA
>NW_026644946.1:0-52259 GCF_030020395.1 Manis pentadactyla | reverse complement strand
ACACAGCGCACACAGCACAGCAAACCAGAATACACACAGGTTCACAAAACAAACACCACAAATCGTTCACTACCATACACTCACAACACAAACAGCACCCCACACACACGCGCGCGACAAACCCAGAAGGCCCAACACATATCAAACACACACAGCACTCAGTAAAAAACACGTAACACACCACCCACGCAGAAAGACATTAAAAAAGGAACAACAGAGCCCACACAACACAACGCCCACAAAACTGCACATCACAATAGCACAAACAACACACACTACATACAACACCCACAATACAACACACATGCAAATCACCCACAACACGCAAAGCCAGTTTACCTACAACCTCCCAACACACAAACAGCACATCACACTACGCGGACCCCACACACACCGGGCACATAACTGCACACAATTCACATGAACCACGGTTCTCAGAGTAATCACAACACACACAGTGAGGCACACAGGCCAAGCATGGCCACACACAGTACACACATAACAAATTACGCTCATTACTCCAAACGCCAACCACACGCACAAATCACAGTCACACATGCAAAACGCACACCACACATACCGAACATACAAACCCACATTGAAGACACACGTATACCACAACAAAAAGAACACCGAATCTAAGCAGCACACATTTCACGCACGACTCCAAACGCACATGAAACCTGCAGCGCACAGAGCCGCACAGAATGCACAAGGCCAAACACACAACATATCCACAAAGCTATCGGTCATAGCCCACGGTATCTCACTCAACTTGCAAAACACACAGACCACCCAACACACAAATACGCAACACACAGGCAAGAATACACGCAACACAAGCACAAATAACAGAGCAGCACATCCCACGACACACACAAGCATCACACACAGAAATTGATATCACAACTCATAACAGTACACAGCACCCTGCATTAACAAAGCAACACACACAGGACAACGCAACCACTACATACCACACGTAAGGCCCCAAACGACACACACTCTAGGAGCCCCCACAACGCGCACAAGAAACACCCACAAACACGTACAGAGAGAACACACAGAACCTCCCAACACGCACACAGCACATCACGGAAAACAACACACAGCGCAAACATCACAGGACGTCAAGGCACACACAGTTCACACAACTCACAGTTCAGTGACAACACACAACAAGCACAGCGAGGCGGCACACTAACAAGCACAACCACACACAGACGACACATCTCACATCACACACATAACTCAAATCCAACGCACACACAGCCTCTCAAACACAGCCAAACACAAATCACAATCACACACGCAAAACAGGCACACCACACACGAAACCACATGAAAAGCACACAACCAACAAAAACCCACATAGCGCCACATTTCACACACTACGCACCACACACACAGTCACGCACAGACACCCCGCACTCATATCCAGCCACGGGCTGCACTACGCAAAGCGCACACGCACGAGACCCAAAATGTAGCAATACAAGTCACAAGGCACACACCAGACACATCAAAGCACACGATTTCTCACAACACACATGAACCACATTCCACAGAGCGCCCACAGCACACCCAATTAGGCACATTTAACAAGCACAACCACGCACAGACAACACATCTCACATCACACACGAAGCAAGCAAACACCCACACATACACTCAAACACAACCACACACAAGTCACAACCACACGCTCAAAGCACACACCACACACAACACATGCCGATTGACATGCAAAAAACACACAAACCACAAAGAGAGCACTGAATTTATGAAACCCTCATTTCACACACTACACATACCACACAAAACACACATAAGTCGTACAGCACACAGAGCCTCCCAGAACACACAGTGCAAAGCGCACAACATATCCACAGTGCATATTAGACACAACACAGTTAGTATCCCACACAACACGTAAAACACACAGATGACACAACGCACACACACAAATTATACTCAAAACAGGTAAGAGTACACACAACGCACAGGCAACTGAGAACACAACACATTGCACGTCACGCAACACACGTGCGGTCGCATCCCTCATTAAACATGAAACCGGAAACCGTTCACAGACTATTGCGACATTCCCAACCACGAACACAACATGCTACACAAATGACGCCGAACATGCCACACACAAAGGCACAATCCAAGCACACAACACCCCACACAGAACCACCCTCAACCGCACAGGTCACACAGCACTCCACAGGGAAATACACGCAGAACACACACTACAAACAACAAAGTACCCAAACTGCACACGTCACATACACAACAGTCACAGCACAGAAGGAACGCAACACACAGTAAAACACACACAACCACATTAACACCGCCCCGCACACTAAACCAGCAGATCACCGACATCACAGCAAAAAGTCACACAATAACACAGCATGCGAAATGTAACACGACACAGAATACACACACAATCACTCAACAGACACAACAAAACACACCCTGCCATATACACAAAAGACAAACGAGGCACCTCACACATAACACCAAACCCAACAAACACAAAACACATCACAGAAAAGACGCACAACAAAAACATTGCGCACACGACACACACATTAAAAGAAACACATCAATGCATTACCACAACACCCGAAGTAGTACACAAATCACAGATCAATGCAGCACACAACACACACAAACATCACACACGAATTACACATCACACCTCATAACACACACAAAACCCTGCATTGACAACACAGCACACGGAGTGAAGTGAAGCAACCACTACGTACCACACATTAAGAAGCCACACACTCAGGGGATAACAAAAAACACAACACCCACTAACACAATGATACGGAGAACACACACAAACTCAAGTCACAAACAACACAACGTATGAAACAACACACACCACATACATCACAGGACACAAAGGCACCCATTTCTCACAAATCGCATTTAACCATGTACACACCACTCACACAATGAGGCACACTACACAAGCAGAACCGCATACAGAGAACACATCTCAACTCACACTCACAGCAACCAATTACACACAAAACCTCTCAAACACAGCCAAACACGTATCGCACACGCACACGCAAGACACACACAGCGCATACACAAAACACACAGCCAATAGTAAACGCACATAGCACACATTTCACACACTGCACACCCCACGTACCACCGCACACAGGCACCCCCCACACACATATACACACGGGCACGCCTGCACAATGCACTCACCCCCCCCCCCACCCCCCACACACACACAAAACTCAAAATGTATATCGACCCAACAGACAGTCGCAGGGCTCACACCAGACACAACAGAGCCCATATTTCTCATAAAACACAGAGACCACATCTGGCAGAGTACATGCAGCAAACACAACGAGGCACACTGAGCAAGCACAACCACACACGCACAACACATTTCGCATCACACACGTAACAACCACACCACACTCAGCCACTCAAACACAACCACACACGAGTCACAATCACATACGCAAAACACACACAACACTCACAAATCCATACTCGAAACACACGAGACCAACAAAGAAGACAAATAGCACACATGGCCCATACAGCACGCTACACACACAACCACGCACGGACACACCACACATACATTCTCACACAGGAGCATAACGCAGAACACACACATAACACAGATGCATGCAAAAACAAAAGTCAAAAGACACACACCACACACCTCAAGGCACATAACTTCTCAGAACACACGCGAGAAACATTGCTCAGGCTACGTATGGCACACACCATGAGGCATACTAGACAAGCACAACCACGCACAGTCAACACATCTCTCATCACGTGCATAACTCAAACCGCCAAGCACCACACACAACCTCTCTAACACAGCAACACACAAATCACAATCCCACACACCAAGCAGGCACAACACATACAAATCCACACACAACCAACGAAAACACACACAACACACCTATGAGGCACTACACACAACACTCAAAACGACAGGCATGCAATACAGAGCACACGCGGACCCACACGCAGACAGCCCGTGTCAAAACACACAGAAGCACGCCCACACCAAATACACACTCAGAGCACGTCAGACACAACGCAAAGCTGGCATCACACAGGATGCTCTAAATACACAGAGCCCCCAACGTCTACCCTGTACGTAACACCCAGAAAGCGAATAGACAGCACTCACACAACCCAGAACGCAGGACATAACGCAACAGACAACAGAAAGACCAGACACGTTACACACGAAACAGGACACAGGAAGCCACACAGCAAACACATTTACAAACACCAACGGATAACTCATCAATAAATGACAAAATATACAACACACAAAGAATCACTCAACGCACACGACACGCAAGTCACCACCACACACATCACACGTTGCACGCCACACAGAGAAAAGTACACAGAACAATGTACTCAACAAGCAGTGAAGAACCCAATACCACACATGGCACATGCACAACACACACAACACGGACAACACACAGCACACAGAAAATAAACGAGACCCACAGATCACAGACAACACGGCACAAAACACACAAGAACACACAGCGCACACAGCACAGCAAACCAGAATACACACAGGTTCACAAAACAAACACCACAAATCGTTCACTACCATACACTCACAACACAAACAGCACCCCACACACACGCGCGCGACAAACCCAGAAGGCCCAACACATATCAAACACACACAGCACTCAGTAAAAAACACGTAACACACCACCCACGCAGAAAGACATTAAAAAAGGAACAACAGAGCCCACACAACACAACGCCCACAAAACTGCACATCACAATAGCACAAACAACACACACTACATACAACACCCACAATACAACACACATGCAAATCACCCACAACACGCAAAGCCAGTTTACCTACAACCTCCCAACACACAAACAGCACATCACACTACGCGGACCCCACACACACCGGGCACATAACTGCACACAATTCACATGAACCACGGTTCTCAGAGTAATCACAACACACACAGTGAGGCACACAGGCCAAGCATGGCCACACACAGTACACACATAACAAATTACGCTCATTACTCCAAACGCCAACCACACGCACAAATCACAGTCACACATGCAAAACGCACACCACACATACCGAACATACAAACCCACATTGAAGACACACGTATACCACAACAAAAAGAACACCGAATCTAAGCAGCACACATTTCACGCACGACTCCAAACGCACATGAAACCTGCAGCGCACAGAGCCGCACAGAATGCACAAGGCCAAACACACAACATATCCACAAAGCTATCGGTCATAGCCCACGGTATCTCACTCAACTTGCAAAACACACAGACCACCCAACACACAAATACGCAACACACAGGCAAGAATACACGCAACACAAGCACAAATAACAGAGCAGCACATCCCACGACACACACAAGCATCACACACAGAAATTGATATCACAACTCATAACAGTACACAGCACCCTGCATTAACAAAGCAACACACACAGGACAACGCAACCACTACATACCACACGTAAGGCCCCAAACGACACACACTCTAGGAGCCCCCACAACGCGCACAAGAAACACCCACAAACACGTACAGAGAGAACACACAGAACCTCCCAACACGCACACAGCACATCACGGAAAACAACACACAGCGCAAACATCACAGGACGTCAAGGCACACACAGTTCACACAACTCACAGTTCAGTGACAACACACAACAAGCACAGCGAGGCGGCACACTAACAAGCACAACCACACACAGACGACACATCTCACATCACACACATAACTCAAATCCAACGCACACACAGCCTCTCAAACACAGCCAAACACAAATCACAATCACACACGCAAAACAGGCACACCACACACGAAACCACATGAAAAGCACACAACCAACAAAAACCCACATAGCGCCACATTTCACACACTACGCACCACACACACAGTCACGCACAGACACCCCGCACTCATATCCAGCCACGGGCTGCACTACGCAAAGCGCACACGCACGAGACCCAAAATGTAGCAATACAAGTCACAAGGCACACACCAGACACATCAAAGCACACGATTTCTCACAACACACATGAACCACATTCCACAGAGCGCCCACAGCACACCCAATTAGGCACATTTAACAAGCACAACCACGCACAGACAACACATCTCACATCACACACGAAGCAAGCAAACACCCACACATACACTCAAACACAACCACACACAAGTCACAACCACACGCTCAAAGCACACACCACACACAACACATGCCGATTGACATGCAAAAAACACACAAACCACAAAGAGAGCACTGAATTTATGAAACCCTCATTTCACACACTACACATACCACACAAAACACACATAAGTCGTACAGCACACAGAGCCTCCCAGAACACACAGTGCAAAGCGCACAACATATCCACAGTGCATATTAGACACAACACAGTTAGTATCCCACACAACACGTAAAACACACAGATGACACAACGCACACACACAAATTATACTCAAAACAGGTAAGAGTACACACAACGCACAGGCAACTGAGAACACAACACATTGCACGTCACGCAACACACGTGCGGTCGCATCCCTCATTAAACATGAAACCGGAAACCGTTCACAGACTATTGCGACATTCCCAACCACGAACACAACATGCTACACAAATGACGCCGAACATGCCACACACAAAGGCACAATCCAAGCACACAACACCCCACACAGAACCACCCTCAACCGCACAGGTCACACAGCACTCCACAGGGAAATACACGCAGAACACACACTACAAACAACAAAGTACCCAAACTGCACACGTCACATACACAACAGTCACAGCACAGAAGGAACGCAACACACAGTAAAACACACACAACCACATTAACACCGCCCCGCACACTAAACCAGCAGATCACCGACATCACAGCAAAAAGTCACACAATAACACAGCATGCGAAATGTAACACGACACAGAATACACACACAATCACTCAACAGACACAACAAAACACACCCTGCCATATACACAAAAGACAAACGAGGCACCTCACACATAACACCAAACCCAACAAACACAAAACACATCACAGAAAAGACGCACAACAAAAACATTGCGCACACGACACACACATTAAAAGAAACACATCAATGCATTACCACAACACCCGAAGTAGTACACAAATCACAGATCAATGCAGCACACAACACACACAAACATCACACACGAATTACACATCACACCTCATAACACACACAAAACCCTGCATTGACAACACAGCACACGGAGTGAAGTGAAGCAACCACTACGTACCACACATTAAGAAGCCACACACTCAGGGGATAACAAAAAACACAACACCCACTAACACAATGATACGGAGAACACACACAAACTCAAGTCACAAACAACACAACGTATGAAACAACACACACCACATACATCACAGGACACAAAGGCACCCATTTCTCACAAATCGCATTTAACCATGTACACACCACTCACACAATGAGGCACACTACACAAGCAGAACCGCATACAGAGAACACATCTCAACTCACACTCACAGCAACCAATTACACACAAAACCTCTCAAACACAGCCAAACACGTATCGCACACGCACACGCAAGACACACACAGCGCATACACAAAACACACAGCCAATAGTAAACGCACATAGCACACATTTCACACACTGCACACCCCACGTACCACCGCACACAGGCACCCCACACACACATATACACACGGGCACGCCTGCACAATGCACTCACCCCCCCCCCCACCCCACACACACACACAAAACTCAAAATGTATATCGACCCAACAGACAGTCGCAGGGCTCACACCAGACACAACAGAGCCCATATTTCTCATAAAACACAGAGACCACATCTGGCAGAGTACATGCAGCAAACACAACGAGGCACACTGAGCAAGCACAACCACACACGCACAACACATTTCGCATCACACACGTAACAACCACACCACACTCAGCCACTCAAACACAACCACACACGAGTCACAATCACATACGCAAAACACACACAACACTCACAAATCCATACTCGAAACACACGAGACCAACAAAGAAGACAAATAGCACACATGGCCCATACAGCACGCTACACACACAACCACGCACGGACACACCACACATACATTCTCACACAGGAGCATAACGCAGAACACACACATAACACAGATGCATGCAAAAACAAAAGTCAAAAGACACACACCACACACCTCAAGGCACATAACTTCTCAGAACACACGCGAGAAACATTGCTCAGGCTACGTATGGCACACACCATGAGGCATACTAGACAAGCACAACCACGCACAGTCAACACATCTCTCATCACGTGCATAACTCAAACCGCCAAGCACCACACACAACCTCTCTAACACAGCAACACACAAATCACAATCCCACACACCAAGCAGGCACAACACATACAAATCCACACACAACCAACGAAAACACACACAACACACCTATGAGGCACTACACACAACACTCAAAACGACAGGCATGCAATACAGAGCACACGCGGACCCACACGCAGACAGCCCGTGTCAAAACACACAGAAGCACGCCCACACCAAATACACACTCAGAGCACGTCAGACACAACGCAAAGCTGGCATCACACAGGATGCTCTAAATACACAGAGCCCCCAACGTCTACCCTGTACGTAACACCCAGAAAGCGAATAGACAGCACTCACACAACCCAGAACGCAGGACATAACGCAACAGACAACAGAAAGACCAGACACGTTACACACGAAACAGGACACAGGAAGCCACACAGCAAACACATTTACAAACACCAACGGATAACTCATCAATAAATGACAAAATATACAACACACAAAGAATCACTCAACGCACACGACACGCAAGTCACCACCACACACATCACACGTTGCACGCCACACAGAGAAAAGTACACAGAACAATGTACTCAACAAGCAGTGAAGAACCCAATACCACACATGGCACATGCACAACACACACAACACGGACAACACACAGCACACAGAAAATAAACGAGACCCACAGATCACAGACAACACGGCACAAAACACACAAGAACACACAGCGCACACAGCACAGCAAACCAGAATACACACAGGTTCACAAAACAAACACCACAAATCGTTCACTACCATACACTCACAACACAAACAGCACCCCACACACACGCGCGCGACAAACCCAGAAGGCCCAACACATATCAAACACACACAGCACTCAGTAAAAAACACGTAACACACCACCCACGCAGAAAGACATTAAAAAAGGAACAACAGAGCCCACACAACACAACGCCCACAAAACTGCACATCACAATAGCACAAACAACACACACTACATACAACACCCACAATACAACACACATGCAAATCACCCACAACACGCAAAGCCAGTTTACCTACAACCTCCCAACACACAAACAGCACATCACACTACGCGGACCCCACACACACCGGGCACATAACTGCACACAATTCACATGAACCACGGTTCTCAGAGTAATCACAACACACACAGTGAGGCACACAGGCCAAGCATGGCCACACACAGTACACACATAACAAATTACGCTCATTACTCCAAACGCCAACCACACGCACAAATCACAGTCACACATGCAAAACGCACACCACACATACCGAACATACAAACCCACATTGAAGACACACGTATACCACAACAAAAAGAACACCGAATCTAAGCAGCACACATTTCACGCACGACTCCAAACGCACATGAAACCTGCAGCGCACAGAGCCGCACAGAATGCACAAGGCCAAACACACAACATATCCACAAAGCTATCGGTCATAGCCCACGGTATCTCACTCAACTTGCAAAACACACAGACCACCCAACACACAAATACGCAACACACAGGCAAGAATACACGCAACACAAGCACAAATAACAGAGCAGCACATCCCACGACACACACAAGCATCACACACAGAAATTGATATCACAACTCATAACAGTACACAGCACCCTGCATTAACAAAGCAACACACACAGGACAACGCAACCACTACATACCACACGTAAGGCCCCAAACGACACACACTCTAGGAGCCCCCACAACGCGCACAAGAAACACCCACAAACACGTACAGAGAGAACACACAGAACCTCCCAACACGCACACAGCACATCACGGAAAACAACACACAGCGCAAACATCACAGGACGTCAAGGCACACACAGTTCACACAACTCACAGTTCAGTGACAACACACAACAAGCACAGCGAGGCGGCACACTAACAAGCACAACCACACACAGACGACACATCTCACATCACACACATAACTCAAATCCAACGCACACACAGCCTCTCAAACACAGCCAAACACAAATCACAATCACACACGCAAAACAGGCACACCACACACGAAACCACATGAAAAGCACACAACCAACAAAAACCCACATAGCGCCACATTTCACACACTACGCACCACACACACAGTCACGCACAGACACCCCGCACTCATATCCAGCCACGGGCTGCACTACGCAAAGCGCACACGCACGAGACCCAAAATGTAGCAATACAAGTCACAAGGCACACACCAGACACATCAAAGCACACGATTTCTCACAACACACATGAACCACATTCCACAGAGCGCCCACAGCACACCCAATTAGGCACATTTAACAAGCACAACCACGCACAGACAACACATCTCACATCACACACGAAGCAAGCAAACACCCACACATACACTCAAACACAACCACACACAAGTCACAACCACACGCTCAAAGCACACACCACACACAACACATGCCGATTGACATGCAAAAAACACACAAACCACAAAGAGAGCACTGAATTTATGAAACCCTCATTTCACACACTACACATACCACACAAAACACACATAAGTCGTACAGCACACAGAGCCTCCCAGAACACACAGTGCAAAGCGCACAACATATCCACAGTGCATATTAGACACAACACAGTTAGTATCCCACACAACACGTAAAACACACAGATGACACAACGCACACACACAAATTATACTCAAAACAGGTAAGAGTACACACAACGCACAGGCAACTGAGAACACAACACATTGCACGTCACGCAACACACGTGCGGTCGCATCCCTCATTAAACATGAAACCGGAAACCGTTCACAGACTATTGCGACATTCCCAACCACGAACACAACATGCTACACAAATGACGCCGAACATGCCACACACAAAGGCACAATCCAAGCACACAACACCCCACACAGAACCACCCTCAACCGCACAGGTCACACAGCACTCCACAGGGAAATACACGCAGAACACACACTACAAACAACAAAGTACCCAAACTGCACACGTCACATACACAACAGTCACAGCACAGAAGGAACGCAACACACAGTAAAACACACACAACCACATTAACACCGCCCCGCACACTAAACCAGCAGATCACCGACATCACAGCAAAAAGTCACACAATAACACAGCATGCGAAATGTAACACGACACAGAATACACACACAATCACTCAACAGACACAACAAAACACACCCTGCCATATACACAAAAGACAAACGAGGCACCTCACACATAACACCAAACCCAACAAACACAAAACACATCACAGAAAAGACGCACAACAAAAACATTGCGCACACGACACACACATTAAAAGAAACACATCAATGCATTACCACAACACCCGAAGTAGTACACAAATCACAGATCAATGCAGCACACAACACACACAAACATCACACACGAATTACACATCACACCTCATAACACACACAAAACCCTGCATTGACAACACAGCACACGGAGTGAAGTGAAGCAACCACTACGTACCACACATTAAGAAGCCACACACTCAGGGGATAACAAAAAACACAACACCCACTAACACAATGATACGGAGAACACACACAAACTCAAGTCACAAACAACACAACGTATGAAACAACACACACCACATACATCACAGGACACAAAGGCACCCATTTCTCACAAATCGCATTTAACCATGTACACACCACTCACACAATGAGGCACACTACACAAGCAGAACCGCATACAGAGAACACATCTCAACTCACACTCACAGCAACCAATTACACACAAAACCTCTCAAACACAGCCAAACACGTATCGCACACGCACACGCAAGACACACACAGCGCATACACAAAACACACAGCCAATAGTAAACGCACATAGCACACATTTCACACACTGCACACCCCACGTACCACCGCACACAGGCACCCCCCACACACATATACACACGGGCACGCCTGCACAATGCACTCACCCCCCCCCCCCACCCCACACACACACACAAAACTCAAAATGTATATCGACCCAACAGACAGTCGCAGGGCTCACACCAGACACAACAGAGCCCATATTTCTCATAAAACACAGAGACCACATCTGGCAGAGTACATGCAGCAAACACAACGAGGCACACTGAGCAAGCACAACCACACACGCACAACACATTTCGCATCACACACGTAACAACCACACCACACTCAGCCACTCAAACACAACCACACACGAGTCACAATCACATACGCAAAACACACACAACACTCACAAATCCATACTCGAAACACACGAGACCAACAAAGAAGACAAATAGCACACATGGCCCATACAGCACGCTACACACACAACCACGCACGGACACACCACACATACATTCTCACACAGGAGCATAACGCAGAACACACACATAACACAGATGCATGCAAAAACAAAAGTCAAAAGACACACACCACACACCTCAAGGCACATAACTTCTCAGAACACACGCGAGAAACATTGCTCAGGCTACGTATGGCACACACCATGAGGCATACTAGACAAGCACAACCACGCACAGTCAACACATCTCTCATCACGTGCATAACTCAAACCGCCAAGCACCACACACAACCTCTCTAACACAGCAACACACAAATCACAATCCCACACACCAAGCAGGCACAACACATACAAATCCACACACAACCAACGAAAACACACACAACACACCTATGAGGCACTACACACAACACTCAAAACGACAAGCATGCAATACAGAGCACACGCGGACCCACACGCAGACAGCCCGTGTCAAAACACACAGAAGCACGCCCACACCAAATACACACTCAGAGCACGTCAGACACAACGCAAAGCTGGCATCACACAGGATGCTCTAAATACACAGAGCCCCCAACGTCTACCCTGTACGTAACACCCAGAAAGCGAATAGACAGCACTCACACAACCCAGAACGCAGGACATAACGCAACAGACAACAGAAAGACCAGACACGTTACACACGAAACAGGACACAGGAAGCCACACAGCAAACACATTTACAAACACCAACGGATAACTCATCAATAAATGACAAAATATACAACACACAAAGAATCACTCAACGCACACGACACGCAAGTCACCACCACACACATCACACGTTGCACGCCACACAGAGAAAAGTACACAGAACAATGTACTCAACAAGCAGTGAAGAACCCAATACCACACATGGCACATGCACAACACACACAACACGGACAACACACAGCACACAGAAAATAAACGAGACCCACAGATCACAGACAACACGGCACAAAACACACAAGAACACACAGCGCACACAGCACAGCAAACCAGAATACACACAGGTTCACAAAACAAACACCACAAATCGTTCACTACCATACACTCACAACACAAACAGCACCCCACACACACGCGCGCGACAAACCCAGAAGGCCCAACACATATCAAACACACACAGCACTCAGTAAAAAACACGTAACACACCACCCACGCAGAAAGACATTAAAAAAGGAACAACAGAGCCCACACAACACAACGCCCACAAAACTGCACATCACAATAGCACAAACAACACACACTACATACAACACCCACAATACAACACACATGCAAATCACCCACAACACGCAAAGCTAGTTTACCTACAACCTCCCAACACACAAACAGCACATCACACTACGCGGACCCCACACACACCGGGCACATAACTGCACACAATTCACATGAACCACGGTTCTCAGAGTAATCACAACACACACAGTGAGGCACACAGGCCAAGCATGGCCACACACAGTACACACATAACAAATTACGCTCATTACTCCAAACGCCAACCACACGCACAAATCACAGTCACACATGCAAAACGCACACCACACATACCGAACATACAAACCCACATTGAAGACACACGTATACCACAACAAAAAGAACACCGAATCTAAGCAGCACACATTTCACGCACGACTCCAAACGCACATGAAACCTGCAGCGCACAGAGCCGCACAGAATGCACAAGGCCAAACACACAACATATCCACAAAGCTATCGGTCATAGCCCACGGTATCTCACTCAACTTGCAAAACACACAGACCACCCAACACACAAATACGCAACACACAGGCAAGAATACACGCAACACAAGCACAAATAACAGAGCAGCACATCCCACGACACACACAAGCATCACACACAGAAATTGATATCACAACTCATAACAGTACACAGCACCCTGCATTAACAAAGCAACACACACAGGACAACGCAACCACTACATACCACACGTAAGGCCCCAAACGACACACACTCTAGGAGCCCCCACAACGCGCACAAGAAACACCCACAAACACGTACAGAGAGAACACACAGAACCTCCCAACACGCACACAGCACATCACGGAAAACAACACACAGCGCAAACATCACAGGACGTCAAGGCACACACAGTTCACACAACTCACAGTTCAGTGACAACACACAACAAGCACAGCGAGGCGGCACACTAACAAGCACAACCACACACAGACGACACATCTCACATCACACACATAACTCAAATCCAACGCACACACAGCCTCTCAAACACAGCCAAACACAAATCACAATCACACACGCAAAACAGGCACACCACACACGAAACCACATGAAAAGCACACAACCAACAAAAACCCACATAGCGCCACATTTCACACACTACGCACCACACACACAGTCACGCACAGACACCCCGCACTCATATCCAGCCACGGGCTGCACTACGCAAAGCGCACACGCACGAGACCCAAAATGTAGCAATACAAGTCACAAGGCACACACCAGACACATCAAAGCACACGATTTCTCACAACACACATGAACCACATTCCACAGAGCGCCCACAGCACACCCAATTAGGCACATTTAACAAGCACAACCACGCACAGACAACACATCTCACATCACACACGAAGCAAGCAAACACCCACACATACACTCAAACACAACCACACACAAGTCACAACCACACGCTCAAAGCACACACCACACACAACACATGCCGATTGACATGCAAAAAACACACAAACCACAAAGAGAGCACTGAATTTATGAAACCCTCATTTCACACACTACACATACCACACAAAACACACATAAGTCGTACAGCACACAGAGCCTCCCAGAACACACAGTGCAAAGCGCACAACATATCCACAGTGCATATTAGACACAACACAGTTAGTATCCCACACAACACGTAAAACACACAGATGACACAACGCACACACACAAATTATACTCAAAACAGGTAAGAGTACACACAACGCACAGGCAACTGAGAACACAACACATTGCACGTCACGCAACACACGTGCGGTCGCATCCCTCATTAAACATGAAACCGGAAACCGTTCACAGACTATTGCGACATTCCCAACCACGAACACAACATGCTACACAAATGACGCCGAACATGCCACACACAAAGGCACAATCCAAGCACACAACACCCCACACAGAACCACCCTCAACCGCACAGGTCACACAGCACTCCACAGGGAAATACACGCAGAACACACACTACAAACAACAAAGTACCCAAACTGCACACGTCACATACACAACAGTCACAGCACAGAAGGAACGCAACACACAGTAAAACACACACAACCACATTAACACCGCCCCGCACACTAAACCAGCAGATCACCGACATCACAGCAAAAAGTCACACAATAACACAGCATGCGAAATGTAACACGACACAGAATACACACACAATCACTCAACAGACACAACAAAACACACCCTGCCATATACACAAAAGACAAACGAGGCACCTCACACATAACACCAAACCCAACAAACACAAAACACATCACAGAAAAGACGCACAACAAAAACATTGCGCACACGACACACACATTAAAAGAAACACATCAATGCATTACCACAACACCCGAAGTAGTACACAAATCACAGATCAATGCAGCACACAACACACACAAACATCACACACGAATTACACATCACACCTCATAACACACACAAAACCCTGCATTGACAACACAGCACACGGAGTGAAGTGAAGCAACCACTACGTACCACACATTAAGAAGCCACACACTCAGGGGATAACAAAAAACACAACACCCACTAACACAATGATACGGAGAACACACACAAACTCAAGTCACAAACAACACAACGTATGAAACAACACACACCACATACATCACAGGACACAAAGGCACCCATTTCTCACAAATCGCATTTAACCATGTACACACCACTCACACAATGAGGCACACTACACAAGCAGAACCGCATACAGAGAACACATCTCAACTCACACTCACAGCAACCAATTACACACAAAACCTCTCAAACACAGCCAAACACGTATCGCACACGCACACGCAAGACACACACAGCGCATACACAAAACACACAGCCAATAGTAAACGCACATAGCACACATTTCACACACTGCACACCCCACGTACCACCGCACACAGGCACCCCACACACACATATACACACGGGCACGCCTGCACAATGCACTCACCCCCCCCCCCACCCCACACACACACACAAAACTCAAAATGTATATCGACCCAACAGACAGTCGCAGGGCTCACACCAGACACAACAGAGCCCATATTTCTCATAAAACACAGAGACCACATCTGGCAGAGTACATGCAGCAAACACAACGAGGCACACTGAGCAAGCACAACCACACACGCACAACACATTTCGCATCACACACGTAACAACCACACCACACTCAGCCACTCAAACACAACCACACACGAGTCACAATCACATACGCAAAACACACACAACACTCACAAATCCATACTCGAAACACACGAGACCAACAAAGAAGACAAATAGCACACATGGCCCATACAGCACGCTACACACACAACCACGCACGGACACACCACACATACATTCTCACACAGGAGCATAACGCAGAACACACACATAACACAGATGCATGCAAAAACAAAAGTCAAAAGACACACACCACACACCTCAAGGCACATAACTTCTCAGAACACACGCGAGAAACATTGCTCAGGCTACGTATGGCACACACCATGAGGCATACTAGACAAGCACAACCACGCACAGTCAACACATCTCTCATCACGTGCATAACTCAAACCGCCAAGCACCACACACAACCTCTCTAACACAGCAACACACAAATCACAATCCCACACACCAAGCAGGCACAACACATACAAATCCACACACAACCAACGAAAACACACACAACACACCTATGAGGCACTACACACAACACTCAAAACGACAGGCATGCAATACAGAGCACACGCGGACCCACACGCAGACAGCCCGTGTCAAAACACACAGAAGCACGCCCACACCAAATACACACTCAGAGCACGTCAGACACAACGCAAAGCTGGCATCACACAGGATGCTCTAAATACACAGAGCCCCCAACGTCTACCCTGTACGTAACACCCAGAAAGCGAATAGACAGCACTCACACAACCCAGAACGCAGGACATAACGCAACAGACAACAGAAAGACCAGACACGTTACACACGAAACAGGACACAGGAAGCCACACAGCAAACACATTTACAAACACCAACGGATAACTCATCAATAAATGACAAAATATACAACACACAAAGAATCACTCAACGCACACGACACGCAAGTCACCACCACACACATCACACGTTGCACGCCACACAGAGAAAAGTACACAGAACAATGTACTCAACAAGCAGTGAAGAACCCAATACCACACATGGCACATGCACAACACACACAACACGGACAACACACAGCACACAGAAAATAAACGAGACCCACAGATCACAGACAACACGGCACAAAACACACAAGAACACACAGCGCACACAGCACAGCAAACCAGAATACACACAGGTTCACAAAACAAACACCACAAATCGTTCACTACCATACACTCACAACACAAACAGCACCCCACACACACGCGCGCGACAAACCCAGAAGGCCCAACACATATCAAACACACACAGCACTCAGTAAAAAACACGTAACACACCACCCACGCAGAAAGACATTAAAAAAGGAACAACAGAGCCCACACAACACAACGCCCACAAAACTGCACATCACAATAGCACAAACAACACACACTACATACAACACCCACAATACAACACACATGCAAATCACCCACAACACGCAAAGCCAGTTTACCTACAACCTCCCAACACACAAACAGCACATCACACTACGCGGACCCCACACACACCGGGCACATAACTGCACACAATTCACATGAACCACGGTTCTCAGAGTAATCACAACACACACAGTGAGGCACACAGGCCAAGCATGGCCACACACAGTACACACATAACAAATTACGCTCATTACTCCAAACGCCAACCACACGCACAAATCACAGTCACACATGCAAAACGCACACCACACATACCGAACATACAAACCCACATTGAAGACACACGTATACCACAACAAAAAGAACACCGAATCTAAGCAGCACACATTTCACGCACGACTCCAAACGCACATGAAACCTGCAGCGCACAGAGCCGCACAGAATGCACAAGGCCAAACACACAACATATCCACAAAGCTATCGGTCATAGCCCACGGTATCTCACTCAACTTGCAAAACACACAGACCACCCAACACACAAATACGCAACACACAGGCAAGAATACACGCAACACAAGCACAAATAACAGAGCAGCACATCCCACGACACACACAAGCATCACACACAGAAATTGATATCACAACTCATAACAGTACACAGCACCCTGCATTAACAAAGCAACACACACAGGACAACGCAACCACTACATACCACACGTAAGGCCCCAAACGACACACACTCTAGGAGCCCCCACAACGCGCACAAGAAACACCCACAAACACGTACAGAGAGAACACACAGAACCTCCCAACACGCACACAGCACATCACGGAAAACAACACACAGCGCAAACATCACAGGACGTCAAGGCACACACAGTTCACACAACTCACAGTTCAGTGACAACACACAACAAGCACAGCGAGGCGGCACACTAACAAGCACAACCACACACAGACGACACATCTCACATCACACACATAACTCAAATCCAACGCACACACAGCCTCTCAAACACAGCCAAACACAAATCACAATCACACACGCAAAACAGGCACACCACACACGAAACCACATGAAAAGCACACAACCAACAAAAACCCACATAGCGCCACATTTCACACACTACGCACCACACACACAGTCACGCACAGACACCCCGCACTCATATCCAGCCACGGGCTGCACTACGCAAAGCGCACACGCACGAGACCCAAAATGTAGCAATACAAGTCACAAGGCACACACCAGACACATCAAAGCACACGATTTCTCACAACACACATGAACCACATTCCACAGAGCGCCCACAGCACACCCAATTAGGCACATTTAACAAGCACAACCACGCACAGACAACACATCTCACATCACACACGAAGCAAGCAAACACCCACACATACACTCAAACACAACCACACACAAGTCACAACCACACGCTCAAAGCACACACCACACACAACACATGCCGATTGACATGCAAAAAACACACAAACCACAAAGAGAGCACTGAATTTATGAAACCCTCATTTCACACACTACACATACCACACAAAACACACATAAGTCGTACAGCACACAGAGCCTCCCAGAACACACAGTGCAAAGCGCACAACATATCCACAGTGCATATTAGACACAACACAGTTAGTATCCCACACAACACGTAAAACACACAGATGACACAACGCACACACACAAATTATACTCAAAACAGGTAAGAGTACACACAACGCACAGGCAACTGAGAACACAACACATTGCACGTCACGCAACACACGTGCGGTCGCATCCCTCATTAAACATGAAACCGGAAACCGTTCACAGACTATTGCGACATTCCCAACCACGAACACAACATGCTACACAAATGACGCCGAACATGCCACACACAAAGGCACAATCCAAGCACACAACACCCCACACAGAACCACCCTCAACCGCACAGGTCACACAGCACTCCACAGGGAAATACACGCAGAACACACACTACAAACAACAAAGTACCCAAACTGCACACGTCACATACACAACAGTCACAGCACAGAAGGAACGCAACACACAGTAAAACACACACAACCACATTAACACCGCCCCGCACACTAAACCAGCAGATCACCGACATCACAGCAAAAAGTCACACAATAACACAGCATGCGAAATGTAACACGACACAGAATACACACACAATCACTCAACAGACACAACAAAACACACCCTGCCATATACACAAAAGACAAACGAGGCACCTCACACATAACACCAAACCCAACAAACACAAAACACATCACAGAAAAGACGCACAACAAAAACATTGCGCACACGACACACACATTAAAAGAAACACATCAATGCATTACCACAACACCCGAAGTAGTACACAAATCACAGATCAATGCAGCACACAACACACACAAACATCACACACGAATTACACATCACACCTCATAACACACACAAAACCCTGCATTGACAACACAGCACACGGAGTGAAGTGAAGCAACCACTACGTACCACACATTAAGAAGCCACACACTCAGGGGATAACAAAAAACACAACACCCACTAACACAATGATACGGAGAACACACACAAACTCAAGTCACAAACAACACAACGTATGAAACAACACACACCACATACATCACAGGACACAAAGGCACCCATTTCTCACAAATCGCATTTAACCATGTACACACCACTCACACAATGAGGCACACTACACAAGCAGAACCGCATACAGAGAACACATCTCAACTCACACTCACAGCAACCAATTACACACAAAACCTCTCAAACACAGCCAAACACGTATCGCACACGCACACGCAAGACACACACAGCGCATACACAAAACACACAGCCAATAGTAAACGCACATAGCACACATTTCACACACTGCACACCCCACGTACCACCGCACACAGGCACCCCCCACACACATATACACACGGGCACGCCTGCACAATGCACTCACCCCCCCCCCCCACCCCCCACACACACACAAAACTCAAAATGTATATCGACCCAACAGACAGTCGCAGGGCTCACACCAGACACAACAGAGCCCATATTTCTCATAAAACACAGAGACCACATCTGGCAGAGTACATGCAGCAAACACAACGAGGCACACTGAGCAAGCACAACCACACACGCACAACACATTTCGCATCACACACGTAACAACCACACCACACTCAGCCACTCAAACACAACCACACACGAGTCACAATCACATACGCAAAACACACACAACACTCACAAATCCATACTCGAAACACACGAGACCAACAAAGAAGACAAATAGCACACATGGCCCATACAGCACGCTACACACACAACCACGCACGGACACACCACACATACATTCTCACACAGGAGCATAACGCAGAACACACACATAACACAGATGCATGCAAAAACAAAAGTCAAAAGACACACACCACACACCTCAAGGCACATAACTTCTCAGAACACACGCGAGAAACATTGCTCAGGCTACGTATGGCACACACCATGAGGCATACTAGACAAGCACAACCACGCACAGTCAACACATCTCTCATCACGTGCATAACTCAAACCGCCAAGCACCACACACAACCTCTCTAACACAGCAACACACAAATCACAATCCCACACACCAAGCAGGCACAACACATACAAATCCACACACAACCAACGAAAACACACACAACACACCTATGAGGCACTACACACAACACTCAAAACGACAAGCATGCAATACAGAGCACACGCGGACCCACACGCAGACAGCCCGTGTCAAAACACACAGAAGCACGCCCACACCAAATACACACTCAGAGCACGTCAGACACAACGCAAAGCTGGCATCACACAGGATGCTCTAAATACACAGAGCCCCCAACGTCTACCCTGTACGTAACACCCAGAAAGCGAATAGACAGCACTCACACAACCCAGAACGCAGGACATAACGCAACAGACAACAGAAAGACCAGACACGTTACACACGAAACAGGACACAGGAAGCCACACAGCAAACACATTTACAAACACCAACGGATAACTCATCAATAAATGACAAAATATACAACACACAAAGAATCACTCAACGCACACGACACGCAAGTCACCACCACACACATCACACGTTGCACGCCACACAGAGAAAAGTACACAGAACAATGTACTCAACAAGCAGTGAAGAACCCAATACCACACATGGCACATGCACAACACACACAACACGGACAACACACAGCACACAGAAAATAAACGAGACCCACAGATCACAGACAACACGGCACAAAACACACAAGAACACACAGCGCACACAGCACAGCAAACCAGAATACACACAGGTTCACAAAACAAACACCACAAATCGTTCACTACCATACACTCACAACACAAACAGCACCCCACACACACGCGCGCGACAAACCCAGAAGGCCCAACACATATCAAACACACACAGCACTCAGTAAAAAACACGTAACACACCACCCACGCAGAAAGACATTAAAAAAGGAACAACAGAGCCCACACAACACAACGCCCACAAAACTGCACATCACAATAGCACAAACAACACACACTACATACAACACCCACAATACAACACACATGCAAATCACCCACAACACGCAAAGCCAGTTTACCTACAACCTCCCAACACACAAACAGCACATCACACTACGCGGACCCCACACACACCGGGCACATAACTGCACACAATTCACATGAACCACGGTTCTCAGAGTAATCACAACACACACAGTGAGGCACACAGGCCAAGCATGGCCACACACAGTACACACATAACAAATTACGCTCATTACTCCAAACGCCAACCACACGCACAAATCACAGTCACACATGCAAAACGCACACCACACATACCGAACATACAAACCCACATTGAAGACACACGTATACCACAACAAAAAGAACACCGAATCTAAGCAGCACACATTTCACGCACGACTCCAAACGCACATGAAACCTGCAGCGCACAGAGCCGCACAGAATGCACAAGGCCAAACACACAACATATCCACAAAGCTATCGGTCATAGCCCACGGTATCTCACTCAACTTGCAAAACACACAGACCACCCAACACACAAATACGCAACACACAGGCAAGAATACACGCAACACAAGCACAAATAACAGAGCAGCACATCCCACGACACACACAAGCATCACACACAGAAATTGATATCACAACTCATAACAGTACACAGCACCCTGCATTAACAAAGCAACACACACAGGACAACGCAACCACTACATACCACACGTAAGGCCCCAAACGACACACACTCTAGGAGCCCCCACAACGCGCACAAGAAACACCCACAAACACGTACAGAGAGAACACACAGAACCTCCCAACACGCACACAGCACATCACGGAAAACAACACACAGCGCAAACATCACAGGACGTCAAGGCACACACAGTTCACACAACTCACAGTTCAGTGACAACACACAACAAGCACAGCGAGGCGGCACACTAACAAGCACAACCACACACAGACGACACATCTCACATCACACACATAACTCAAATCCAACGCACACACAGCCTCTCAAACACAGCCAAACACAAATCACAATCACACACGCAAAACAGGCACACCACACACGAAACCACATGAAAAGCACACAACCAACAAAAACCCACATAGCGCCACATTTCACACACTACGCACCACACACACAGTCACGCACAGACACCCCGCACTCATATCCAGCCACGGGCTGCACTACGCAAAGCGCACACGCACGAGACCCAAAATGTAGCAATACAAGTCACAAGGCACACACCAGACACATCAAAGCACACGATTTCTCACAACACACATGAACCACATTCCACAGAGCGCCCACAGCACACCCAATTAGGCACATTTAACAAGCACAACCACGCACAGACAACACATCTCACATCACACACGAAGCAAGCAAACACCCACACATACACTCAAACACAACCACACACAAGTCACAACCACACGCTCAAAGCACACACCACACACAACACATGCCGATTGACATGCAAAAAACACACAAACCACAAAGAGAGCACTGAATTTATGAAACCCTCATTTCACACACTACACATACCACACAAAACACACATAAGTCGTACAGCACACAGAGCCTCCCAGAACACACAGTGCAAAGCGCACAACATATCCACAGTGCATATTAGACACAACACAGTTAGTATCCCACACAACACGTAAAACACACAGATGACACAACGCACACACACAAATTATACTCAAAACAGGTAAGAGTACACACAACGCACAGGCAACTGAGAACACAACACATTGCACGTCACGCAACACACGTGCGGTCGCATCCCTCATTAAACATGAAACCGGAAACCGTTCACAGACTATTGCGACATTCCCAACCACGAACACAACATGCTACACAAATGACGCCGAACATGCCACACACAAAGGCACAATCCAAGCACACAACACCCCACACAGAACCACCCTCAACCGCACAGGTCACACAGCACTCCACAGGGAAATACACGCAGAACACACACTACAAACAACAAAGTACCCAAACTGCACACGTCACATACACAACAGTCACAGCACAGAAGGAACGCAACACACAGTAAAACACACACAACCACATTAACACCGCCCCGCACACTAAACCAGCAGATCACCGACATCACAGCAAAAAGTCACACAATAACACAGCATGCGAAATGTAACACGACACAGAATACACACACAATCACTCAACAGACACAACAAAACACACCCTGCCATATACACAAAAGACAAACGAGGCACCTCACACATAACACCAAACCCAACAAACACAAAACACATCACAGAAAAGACGCACAACAAAAACATTGCGCACACGACACACACATTAAAAGAAACACATCAATGCATTACCACAACACCCGAAGTAGTACACAAATCACAGATCAATGCAGCACACAACACACACAAACATCACACACGAATTACACATCACACCTCATAACACACACAAAACCCTGCATTGACAACACAGCACACGGAGTGAAGTGAAGCAACCACTACGTACCACACATTAAGAAGCCACACACTCAGGGGATAACAAAAAACACAACACCCACTAACACAATGATACGGAGAACACACACAAACTCAAGTCACAAACAACACAACGTATGAAACAACACACACCACATACATCACAGGACACAAAGGCACCCATTTCTCACAAATCGCATTTAACCATGTACACACCACTCACACAATGAGGCACACTACACAAGCAGAACCGCATACAGAGAACACATCTCAACTCACACTCACAGCAACCAATTACACACAAAACCTCTCAAACACAGCCAAACACGTATCGCACACGCACACGCAAGACACACACAGCGCATACACAAAACACACAGCCAATAGTAAACGCACATAGCACACATTTCACACACTGCACACCCCACGTACCACCGCACACAGGCACCCCACACACACATATACACACGGGCACGCCTGCACAATGCACTCACCCCCCCCCCCACCCCACACACACACACAAAACTCAAAATGTATATCGACCCAACAGACAGTCGCAGGGCTCACACCAGACACAACAGAGCCCATATTTCTCATAAAACACAGAGACCACATCTGGCAGAGTACATGCAGCAAACACAACGAGGCACACTGAGCAAGCACAACCACACACGCACAACACATTTCGCATCACACACGTAACAACCACACCACACTCAGCCACTCAAACACAACCACACACGAGTCACAATCACATACGCAAAACACACACAACACTCACAAATCCATACTCGAAACACACGAGACCAACAAAGAAGACAAATAGCACACATGGCCCATACAGCACGCTACACACACAACCACGCACGGACACACCACACATACATTCTCACACAGGAGCATAACGCAGAACACACACATAACACAGATGCATGCAAAAACAAAAGTCAAAAGACACACACCACACACCTCAAGGCACATAACTTCTCAGAACACACGCGAGAAACATTGCTCAGGCTACGTATGGCACACACCATGAGGCATACTAGACAAGCACAACCACGCACAGTCAACACATCTCTCATCACGTGCATAACTCAAACCGCCAAGCACCACACACAACCTCTCTAACACAGCAACACACAAATCACAATCCCACACACCAAGCAGGCACAACACATACAAATCCACACACAACCAACGAAAACACACACAACACACCTATGAGGCACTACACACAACACTCAAAACGACAGGCATGCAATACAGAGCACACGCGGACCCACACGCAGACAGCCCGTGTCAAAACACACAGAAGCACGCCCACACCAAATACACACTCAGAGCACGTCAGACACAACGCAAAGCTGGCATCACACAGGATGCTCTAAATACACAGAGCCCCCAACGTCTACCCTGTACGTAACACCCAGAAAGCGAATAGACAGCACTCACACAACCCAGAACGCAGGACATAACGCAACAGACAACAGAAAGACCAGACACGTTACACACGAAACAGGACACAGGAAGCCACACAGCAAACACATTTACAAACACCAACGGATAACTCATCAATAAATGACAAAATATACAACACACAAAGAATCACTCAACGCACACGACACGCAAGTCACCACCACACACATCACACGTTGCACGCCACACAGAGAAAAGTACACAGAACAATGTACTCAACAAGCAGTGAAGAACCCAATACCACACATGGCACATGCACAACACACACAACACGGACAACACACAGCACACAGAAAATAAACGAGACCCACAGATCACAGACAACACGGCACAAAACACACAAGAACACACAGCGCACACAGCACAGCAAACCAGAATACACACAGGTTCACAAAACAAACACCACAAATCGTTCACTACCATACACTCACAACACAAACAGCACCCCACACACACGCGCGCGACAAACCCAGAAGGCCCAACACATATCAAACACACACAGCACTCAGTAAAAAACACGTAACACACCACCCACGCAGAAAGACATTAAAAAAGGAACAACAGAGCCCACACAACACAACGCCCACAAAACTGCACATCACAATAGCACAAACAACACACACTACATACAACACCCACAATACAACACACATGCAAATCACCCACAACACGCAAAGCCAGTTTACCTACAACCTCCCAACACACAAACAGCACATCACACTACGCGGACCCCACACACACCGGGCACATAACTGCACACAATTCACATGAACCACGGTTCTCAGAGTAATCACAACACACACAGTGAGGCACACAGGCCAAGCATGGCCACACACAGTACACACATAACAAATTACGCTCATTACTCCAAACGCCAACCACACGCACAAATCACAGTCACACATGCAAAACGCACACCACACATACCGAACATACAAACCCACATTGAAGACACACGTATACCACAACAAAAAGAACACCGAATCTAAGCAGCACACATTTCACGCACGACTCCAAACGCACATGAAACCTGCAGCGCACAGAGCCGCACAGAATGCACAAGGCCAAACACACAACATATCCACAAAGCTATCGGTCATAGCCCACGGTATCTCACTCAACTTGCAAAACACACAGACCACCCAACACACAAATACGCAACACACAGGCAAGAATACACGCAACACAAGCACAAATAACAGAGCAGCACATCCCACGACACACACAAGCATCACACACAGAAATTGATATCACAACTCATAACAGTACACAGCACCCTGCATTAACAAAGCAACACACACAGGACAACGCAACCACTACATACCACACGTAAGGCCCCAAACGACACACACTCTAGGAGCCCCCACAACGCGCACAAGAAACACCCACAAACACGTACAGAGAGAACACACAGAACCTCCCAACACGCACACAGCACATCACGGAAAACAACACACAGCGCAAACATCACAGGACGTCAAGGCACACACAGTTCACACAACTCACAGTTCAGTGACAACACACAACAAGCACAGCGAGGCGGCACACTAACAAGCACAACCACACACAGACGACACATCTCACATCACACACATAACTCAAATCCAACGCACACACAGCCTCTCAAACACAGCCAAACACAAATCACAATCACACACGCAAAACAGGCACACCACACACGAAACCACATGAAAAGCACACAACCAACAAAAACCCACATAGCGCCACATTTCACACACTACGCACCACACACACAGTCACGCACAGACACCCCGCACTCATATCCAGCCACGGGCTGCACTACGCAAAGCGCACACGCACGAGACCCAAAATGTAGCAATACAAGTCACAAGGCACACACCAGACACATCAAAGCACACGATTTCTCACAACACACATGAACCACATTCCACAGAGCGCCCACAGCACACCCAATTAGGCACATTTAACAAGCACAACCACGCACAGACAACACATCTCACATCACACACGAAGCAAGCAAACACCCACACATACACTCAAACACAACCACACACAAGTCACAACCACACGCTCAAAGCACACACCACACACAACACATGCCGATTGACATGCAAAAAACACACAAACCACAAAGAGAGCACTGAATTTATGAAACCCTCATTTCACACACTACACATACCACACAAAACACACATAAGTCGTACAGCACACAGAGCCTCCCAGAACACACAGTGCAAAGCGCACAACATATCCACAGTGCATATTAGACACAACACAGTTAGTATCCCACACAACACGTAAAACACACAGATGACACAACGCACACACACAAATTATACTCAAAACAGGTAAGAGTACACACAACGCACAGGCAACTGAGAACACAACACATTGCACGTCACGCAACACACGTGCGGTCGCATCCCTCATTAAACATGAAACCGGAAACCGTTCACAGACTATTGCGACATTCCCAACCACGAACACAACATGCTACACAAATGACGCCGAACATGCCACACACAAAGGCACAATCCAAGCACACAACACCCCACACAGAACCACCCTCAACCGCACAGGTCACACAGCACTCCACAGGGAAATACACGCAGAACACACACTACAAACAACAAAGTACCCAAACTGCACACGTCACATACACAACAGTCACAGCACAGAAGGAACGCAACACACAGTAAAACACACACAACCACATTAACACCGCCCCGCACACTAAACCAGCAGATCACCGACATCACAGCAAAAAGTCACACAATAACACAGCATGCGAAATGTAACACGACACAGAATACACACACAATCACTCAACAGACACAACAAAACACACCCTGCCATATACACAAAAGACAAACGAGGCACCTCACACATAACACCAAACCCAACAAACACAAAACACATCACAGAAAAGACGCACAACAAAAACATTGCGCACACGACACACACATTAAAAGAAACACATCAATGCATTACCACAACACCCGAAGTAGTACACAAATCACAGATCAATGCAGCACACAACACACACAAACATCACACACGAATTACACATCACACCTCATAACACACACAAAACCCTGCATTGACAACACAGCACACGGAGTGAAGTGAAGCAACCACTACGTACCACACATTAAGAAGCCACACACTCAGGGGATAACAAAAAACACAACACCCACTAACACAATGATACGGAGAACACACACAAACTCAAGTCACAAACAACACAACGTATGAAACAACACACACCACATACATCACAGGACACAAAGGCACCCATTTCTCACAAATCGCATTTAACCATGTACACACCACTCACACAATGAGGCACACTACACAAGCAGAACCGCATACAGAGAACACATCTCAACTCACACTCACAGCAACCAATTACACACAAAACCTCTCAAACACAGCCAAACACGTATCGCACACGCACACGCAAGACACACACAGCGCATACACAAAACACACAGCCAATAGTAAACGCACATAGCACACATTTCACACACTGCACACCCCACGTACCACCGCACACAGGCACCCCACACACACATATACACACGGGCACGCCTGCACAATGCACTCACCCCCCCCCCCACCCCACACACACACACAAAACTCAAAATGTATATCGACCCAACAGACAGTCGCAGGGCTCACACCAGACACAACAGAGCCCATATTTCTCATAAAACACAGAGACCACATCTGGCAGAGTACATGCAGCAAACACAACGAGGCACACTGAGCAAGCACAACCACACACGCACAACACATTTCGCATCACACACGTAACAACCACACCACACTCAGCCACTCAAACACAACCACACACGAGTCACAATCACATACGCAAAACACACACAACACTCACAAATCCATACTCGAAACACACGAGACCAACAAAGAAGACAAATAGCACACATGGCCCATACAGCACGCTACACACACAACCACGCACGGACACACCACACATACATTCTCACACAGGAGCATAACGCAGAACACACACATAACACAGATGCATGCAAAAACAAAAGTCAAAAGACACACACCACACACCTCAAGGCACATAACTTCTCAGAACACACGCGAGAAACATTGCTCAGGCTACGTATGGCACACACCATGAGGCATACTAGACAAGCACAACCACGCACAGTCAACACATCTCTCATCACGTGCATAACTCAAACCGCCAAGCACCACACACAACCTCTCTAACACAGCAACACACAAATCACAATCCCACACACCAAGCAGGCACAACACATACAAATCCACACACAACCAACGAAAACACACACAACACACCTATGAGGCACTACACACAACACTCAAAACGACAGGCATGCAATACAGAGCACACGCGGACCCACACGCAGACAGCCCGTGTCAAAACACACAGAAGCACGCCCACACCAAATACACACTCAGAGCACGTCAGACACAACGCAAAGCTGGCATCACACAGGATGCTCTAAATACACAGAGCCCCCAACGTCTACCCTGTACGTAACACCCAGAAAGCGAATAGACAGCACTCACACAACCCAGAACGCAGGACATAACGCAACAGACAACAGAAAGACCAGACACGTTACACACGAAACAGGACACAGGAAGCCACACAGCAAACACATTTACAAACACCAACGGATAACTCATCAATAAATGACAAAATATACAACACACAAAGAATCACTCAACGCACACGACACGCAAGTCACCACCACACACATCACACGTTGCACGCCACACAGAGAAAAGTACACAGAACAATGTACTCAACAAGCAGTGAAGAACCCAATACCACACATGGCACATGCACAACACACACAACACGGACAACACACAGCACACAGAAAATAAACGAGACCCACAGATCACAGACAACACGGCACAAAACACACAAGAACACACAGCGCACACAGCACAGCAAACCAGAATACACACAGGTTCACAAAACAAACACCACAAATCGTTCACTACCATACACTCACAACACAAACAGCACCCCACACACACGCGCGCGACAAACCCAGAAGGCCCAACACATATCAAACACACACAGCACTCAGTAAAAAACACGTAACACACCACCCACGCAGAAAGACATTAAAAAAGGAACAACAGAGCCCACACAACACAACGCCCACAAAACTGCACATCACAATAGCACAAACAACACACACTACATACAACACCCACAATACAACACACATGCAAATCACCCACAACACGCAAAGCCAGTTTACCTACAACCTCCCAACACACAAACAGCACATCACACTACGCGGACCCCACACACACCGGGCACATAACTGCACACAATTCACATGAACCACGGTTCTCAGAGTAATCACAACACACACAGTGAGGCACACAGGCCAAGCATGGCCACACACAGTACACACATAACAAATTACGCTCATTACTCCAAACGCCAACCACACGCACAAATCACAGTCACACATGCAAAACGCACACCACACATACCGAACATACAAACCCACATTGAAGACACACGTATACCACAACAAAAAGAACACCGAATCTAAGCAGCACACATTTCACGCACGACTCCAAACGCACATGAAACCTGCAGCGCACAGAGCCGCACAGAATGCACAAGGCCAAACACACAACATATCCACAAAGCTATCGGTCATAGCCCACGGTATCTCACTCAACTTGCAAAACACACAGACCACCCAACACACAAATACGCAACACACAGGCAAGAATACACGCAACACAAGCACAAATAACAGAGCAGCACATCCCACGACACACACAAGCATCACACACAGAAATTGATATCACAACTCATAACAGTACACAGCACCCTGCATTAACAAAGCAACACACACAGGACAACGCAACCACTACATACCACACGTAAGGCCCCAAACGACACACACTCTAGGAGCCCCCACAACGCGCACAAGAAACACCCACAAACACGTACAGAGAGAACACACAGAACCTCCCAACACGCACACAGCACATCACGGAAAACAACACACAGCGCAAACATCACAGGACGTCAAGGCACACACAGTTCACACAACTCACAGTTCAGTGACAACACACAACAAGCACAGCGAGGCGGCACACTAACAAGCACAACCACACACAGACGACACATCTCACATCACACACATAACTCAAATCCAACGCACACACAGCCTCTCAAACACAGCCAAACACAAATCACAATCACACACGCAAAACAGGCACACCACACACGAAACCACATGAAAAGCACACAACCAACAAAAACCCACATAGCGCCACATTTCACACACTACGCACCACACACACAGTCACGCACAGACACCCCGCACTCATATCCAGCCACGGGCTGCACTACGCAAAGCGCACACGCACGAGACCCAAAATGTAGCAATACAAGTCACAAGGCACACACCAGACACATCAAAGCACACGATTTCTCACAACACACATGAACCACATTCCACAGAGCGCCCACAGCACACCCAATTAGGCACATTTAACAAGCACAACCACGCACAGACAACACATCTCACATCACACACGAAGCAAGCAAACACCCACACATACACTCAAACACAACCACACACAAGTCACAACCACACGCTCAAAGCACACACCACACACAACACATGCCGATTGACATGCAAAAAACACACAAACCACAAAGAGAGCACTGAATTTATGAAACCCTCATTTCACACACTACACATACCACACAAAACACACATAAGTCGTACAGCACACAGAGCCTCCCAGAACACACAGTGCAAAGCGCACAACATATCCACAGTGCATATTAGACACAACACAGTTAGTATCCCACACAACACGTAAAACACACAGATGACACAACGCACACACACAAATTATACTCAAAACAGGTAAGAGTACACACAACGCACAGGCAACTGAGAACACAACACATTGCACGTCACGCAACACACGTGCGGTCGCATCCCTCATTAAACATGAAACCGGAAACCGTTCACAGACTATTGCGACATTCCCAACCACGAACACAACATGCTACACAAATGACGCCGAACATGCCACACACAAAGGCACAATCCAAGCACACAACACCCCACACAGAACCACCCTCAACCGCACAGGTCACACAGCACTCCACAGGGAAATACACGCAGAACACACACTACAAACAACAAAGTACCCAAACTGCACACGTCACATACACAACAGTCACAGCACAGAAGGAACGCAACACACAGTAAAACACACACAACCACATTAACACCGCCCCGCACACTAAACCAGCAGATCACCGACATCACAGCAAAAAGTCACACAATAACACAGCATGCGAAATGTAACACGACACAGAATACACACACAATCACTCAACAGACACAACAAAACACACCCTGCCATATACACAAAAGACAAACGAGGCACCTCACACATAACACCAAACCCAACAAACACAAAACACATCACAGAAAAGACGCACAACAAAAACATTGCGCACACGACACACACATTAAAAGAAACACATCAATGCATTACCACAACACCCGAAGTAGTACACAAATCACAGATCAATGCAGCACACAACACACACAAACATCACACACGAATTACACATCACACCTCATAACACACACAAAACCCTGCATTGACAACACAGCACACGGAGTGAAGTGAAGCAACCACTACGTACCACACATTAAGAAGCCACACACTCAGGGGATAACAAAAAACACAACACCCACTAACACAATGATACGGAGAACACACACAAACTCAAGTCACAAACAACACAACGTATGAAACAACACACACCACATACATCACAGGACACAAAGGCACCCATTTCTCACAAATCGCATTTAACCATGTACACACCACTCACACAATGAGGCACACTACACAAGCAGAACCGCATACAGAGAACACATCTCAACTCACACTCACAGCAACCAATTACACACAAAACCTCTCAAACACAGCCAAACACGTATCGCACACGCACACGCAAGACACACACAGCGCATACACAAAACACACAGCCAATAGTAAACGCACATAGCACACATTTCACACACTGCACACCCCACGTACCACCGCACACAGGCACCCCACACACACATATACACACGGGCACGCCTGCACAATGCACTCACCCCCCCCCCACCCCCCCCACACACACAAAACTCAAAATGTATATCGACCCAACAGACAGTCGCAGGGCTCACACCAGACACAACAGAGCCCATATTTCTCATAAAACACAGAGACCACATCTGGCAGAGTACATGCAGCAAACACAACGAGGCACACTGAGCAAGCACAACCACACACGCACAACACATTTCGCATCACACACGTAACAACCACACCACACTCAGCCACTCAAACACAACCACACACGAGTCACAATCACATACGCAAAACACACACAACACTCACAAATCCATACTCGAAACACACGAGACCAACAAAGAAGACAAATAGCACACATGGCCCATACAGCACGCTACACACACAACCACGCACGGACACACCACACATACATTCTCACACAGGAGCATAACGCAGAACACACACATAACACAGATGCATGCAAAAACAAAAGTCAAAAGACACACACCACACACCTCAAGGCACATAACTTCTCAGAACACACGCGAGAAACATTGCTCAGGCTACGTATGGCACACACCATGAGGCATACTAGACAAGCACAACCACGCACAGTCAACACATCTCTCATCACGTGCATAACTCAAACCGCCAAGCACCACACACAACCTCTCTAACACAGCAACACACAAATCACAATCCCACACACCAAGCAGGCACAACACATACAAATCCACACACAACCAACGAAAACACACACAACACACCTATGAGGCACTACACACAACACTCAAAACGACAGGCATGCAATACAGAGCACACGCGGACCCACACGCAGACAGCCCGTGTCAAAACACACAGAAGCACGCCCACACCAAATACACACTCAGAGCACGTCAGACACAACGCAAAGCTGGCATCACACAGGATGCTCTAAATACACAGAGCCCCCAACGTCTACCCTGTACGTAACACCCAGAAAGCGAATAGACAGCACTCACACAACCCAGAACGCAGGACATAACGCAACAGACAACAGAAAGACCAGACACGTTACACACGAAACAGGACACAGGAAGCCACACAGCAAACACATTTACAAACACCAACGGATAACTCATCAATAAATGACAAAATATACAACACACAAAGAATCACTCAACGCACACGACACGCAAGTCACCACCACACACATCACACGTTGCACGCCACACAGAGAAAAGTACACAGAACAATGTACTCAACAAGCAGTGAAGAACCCAATACCACACATGGCACATGCACAACACACACAACACGGACAACACACAGCACACAGAAAATAAACGAGACCCACAGATCACAGACAACACGGCACAAAACACACAAGAACACACAGCGCACACAGCACAGCAAACCAGAATACACACAGGTTCACAAAACAAACACCACAAATCGTTCACTACCATACACTCACAACACAAACAGCACCCCACACACACGCGCGCGACAAACCCAGAAGGCCCAACACATATCAAACACACACAGCACTCAGTAAAAAACACGTAACACACCACCCACGCAGAAAGACATTAAAAAAGGAACAACAGAGCCCACACAACACAACGCCCACAAAACTGCACATCACAATAGCACAAACAACACACACTACATACAACACCCACAATACAACACACATGCAAATCACCCACAACACGCAAAGCCAGTTTACCTACAACCTCCCAACACACAAACAGCACATCACACTACGCGGACCCCACACACACCGGGCACATAACTGCACACAATTCACATGAACCACGGTTCTCAGAGTAATCACAACACACACAGTGAGGCACACAGGCCAAGCATGGCCACACACAGTACACACATAACAAATTAGCTCATTACTCCAAACGCCAACCACACGCACAAATCACAGTCACACATGCAAAACGCACACCACACATACCGAACATACAAACCCACATTGAAGACACACGTATACCACAACAAAAAGAACACCGAATCTAAGCAGCACACATTTCACGCACGACTCCAAACGCACATGAAACCTGCAGCGCACAGAGCCGCACAGAATGCACAAGGCCAAACACACAACATATCCACAAAGCTATCGGTCATAGCCCACGGTATCTCACTCAACTTGCAAAACACACAGACCACCCAACACACAAATACGCAACACACAGGCAAGAATACACGCAACACAAGCACAAATAACAGAGCAGCACATCCCACGACACACACAAGCATCACACACAGAAATTGATATCACAACTCATAACAGTACACAGCACCCTGCATTAACAAAGCAACACACACAGGACAACGCAACCACTACATACCACACGTAAGGCCCCAAACGACACACACTCTAGGAGCCCCCACAACGCGCACAAGAAACACCCACAAACACGTACAGAGAGAACACACAGAACCTCCCAACACGCACACAGCACATCACGGAAAACAACACACAGCGCAAACATCACAGGACGTCAAGGCACACACAGTTCACACAACTCACAGTTCAGTGACAACACACAACAAGCACAGCGAGGCGGCACACTAACAAGCACAACCACACACAGACGACACATCTCACATCACACACATAACTCAAATCCAACGCACACACAGCCTCTCAAACACAGCCAAACACAAATCACAATCACACACGCAAAACAGGCACACCACACACGAAACCACATGAAAAGCACACAACCAACAAAAACCCACATAGCGCCACATTTCACACACTACGCACCACACACACAGTCACGCACAGACACCCCGCACTCATATCCAGCCACGGGCTGCACTACGCAAAGCGCACACGCACGAGACCCAAAATGTAGCAATACAAGTCACAAGGCACACACCAGACACATCAAAGCACACGATTTCTCACAACACACATGAACCACATTCCACAGAGCGCCCACAGCACACCCAATTAGGCACATTTAACAAGCACAACCACGCACAGACAACACATCTCACATCACACACGAAGCAAGCAAACACCCACACATACACTCAAACACAACCACACACAAGTCACAACCACACGCTCAAAGCACACACCACACACAACACATGCCGATTGACATGCAAAAAACACACAAACCACAAAGAGAGCACTGAATTTATGAAACCCTCATTTCACACACTACACATACCACACAAAACACACATAAGTCGTACAGCACACAGAGCCTCCCAGAACACACAGTGCAAAGCGCACAACATATCCACAGTGCATATTAGACACAACACAGTTAGTATCCCACACAACACGTAAAACACACAGATGACACAACGCACACACACAAATTATACTCAAAACAGGTAAGAGTACACACAACGCACAGGCAACTGAGAACACAACACATTGCACGTCACGCAACACACGTGCGGTCGCATCCCTCATTAAACATGAAACCGGAAACCGTTCACAGACTATTGCGACATTCCCAACCACGAACACAACATGCTACACAAATGACGCCGAACATGCCACACACAAAGGCACAATCCAAGCACACAACACCCCACACAGAACCACCCTCAACCGCACAGGTCACACAGCACTCCACAGGGAAATACACGCAGAACACACACTACAAACAACAAAGTACCCAAACTGCACACGTCACATACACAACAGTCACAGCACAGAAGGAACGCAACACACAGTAAAACACACACAACCACATTAACACCGCCCCGCACACTAAACCAGCAGATCACCGACATCACAGCAAAAAGTCACACAATAACACAGCATGCGAAATGTAACACGACACAGAATACACACACAATCACTCAACAGACACAACAAAACACACCCTGCCATATACACAAAAGACAAACGAGGCACCTCACACATAACACCAAACCCAACAAACACAAAACACATCACAGAAAAGACGCACAACAAAAACATTGCGCACACGACACACACATTAAAAGAAACACATCAATGCATTACCACAACACCCGAAGTAGTACACAAATCACAGATCAATGCAGCACACAACACACACAAACATCACACACGAATTACACATCACACCTCATAACACACACAAAACCCTGCATTGACAACACAGCACACGGAGTGAAGTGAAGCAACCACTACGTACCACACATTAAGAAGCCACACACTCAGGGGATAACAAAAAACACAACACCCACTAACACAATGATACGGAGAACACACACAAACTCAAGTCACAAACAACACAACGTATGAAACAACACACACCACATACATCACAGGACACAAAGGCACCCATTTCTCACAAATCGCATTTAACCATGTACACACCACTCACACAATGAGGCACACTACACAAGCAGAACCGCATACAGAGAACACATCTCAACTCACACTCACAGCAACCAATTACACACAAAACCTCTCAAACACAGCCAAACACGTATCGCACACGCACACGCAAGACACACACAGCGCATACACAAAACACACAGCCAATAGTAAACGCACATAGCACACATTTCACACACTGCACACCCCACGTACCACCGCACACAGGCACCCCACACACACATATACACACGGGCACGCCTGCACAATGCACTCACCCCCCCCCCACCCCCCCCACACACACAAAACTCAAAATGTATATCGACCCAACAGACAGTCGCAGGGCTCACACCAGACACAACAGAGCCCATATTTCTCATAAAACACAGAGACCACATCTGGCAGAGTACATGCAGCAAACACAACGAGGCACACTGAGCAAGCACAACCACACACGCACAACACATTTCGCATCACACACGTAACAACCACACCACACTCAGCCACTCAAACACAACCACACACGAGTCACAATCACATACGCAAAACACACACAACACTCACAAATCCATACTCGAAACACACGAGACCAACAAAGAAGACAAATAGCACACATGGCCCATACAGCACGCTACACACACAACCACGCACGGACACACCACACATACATTCTCACACAGGAGCATAACGCAGAACACACACATAACACAGATGCATGCAAAAACAAAAGTCAAAAGACACACACCACACACCTCAAGGCACATAACTTCTCAGAACACACGCGAGAAACATTGCTCAGGCTACGTATGGCACACACCATGAGGCATACTAGACAAGCACAACCACGCACAGTCAACACATCTCTCATCACGTGCATAACTCAAACCGCCAAGCACCACACACAACCTCTCTAACACAGCAACACACAAATCACAATCCCACACACCAAGCAGGCACAACACATACAAATCCACACACAACCAACGAAAACACACACAACACACCTATGAGGCACTACACACAACACTCAAAACGACAGGCATGCAATACAGAGCACACGCGGACCCACACGCAGACAGCCCGTGTCAAAACACACAGAAGCACGCCCACACCAAATACACACTCAGAGCACGTCAGACACAACGCAAAGCTGGCATCACACAGGATGCTCTAAATACACAGAGCCCCCAACGTCTACCCTGTACGTAACACCCAGAAAGCGAATAGACAGCACTCACACAACCCAGAACGCAGGACATAACGCAACAGACAACAGAAAGACCAGACACGTTACACACGAAACAGGACACAGGAAGCCACACAGCAAACACATTTACAAACACCAACGGATAACTCATCAATAAATGACAAAATATACAACACACAAAGAATCACTCAACGCACACGACACGCAAGTCACCACCACACACATCACACGTTGCACGCCACACAGAGAAAAGTACACAGAACAATGTACTCAACAAGCAGTGAAGAACCCAATACCACACATGGCACATGCACAACACACACAACACGGACAACACACAGCACACAGAAAATAAACGAGACCCACAGATCACAGACAACACGGCACAAAACACACAAGAACACACAGCGCACACAGCACAGCAAACCAGAATACACACAGGTTCACAAAACAAACACCACAAATCGTTCACTACCATACACTCACAACACAAACAGCACCCCACACACACGCGCGCGACAAACCCAGAAGGCCCAACACATATCAAACACACACAGCACTCAGTAAAAAACACGTAACACACCACCCACGCAGAAAGACATTAAAAAAGGAACAACAGAGCCCACACAACACAACGCCCACAAAACTGCACATCACAATAGCACAAACAACACACACTACATACAACACCCACAATACAACACACATGCAAATCACCCACAACACGCAAAGCCAGTTTACCTACAACCTCCCAACACACAAACAGCACATCACACTACGCGGACCCCACACACACCGGGCACATAACTGCACACAATTCACATGAACCACGGTTCTCAGAGTAATCACAACACACACAGTGAGGCACACAGGCCAAGCATGGCCACACACAGTACACACATAACAAATTACGCTCATTACTCCAAACGCCAACCACACGCACAAATCACAGTCACACATGCAAAACGCACACCACACATACCGAACATACAAACCCACATTGAAGACACACGTATACCACAACAAAAAGAACACCGAATCTAAGCAGCACACATTTCACGCACGACTCCAAACGCACATGAAACCTGCAGCGCACAGAGCCGCACAGAATGCACAAGGCCAAACACACAACATATCCACAAAGCTATCGGTCATAGCCCACGGTATCTCACTCAACTTGCAAAACACACAGACCACCCAACACACAAATACGCAACACACAGGCAAGAATACACGCAACACAAGCACAAATAACAGAGCAGCACATCCCACGACACACACAAGCATCACACACAGAAATTGATATCACAACTCATAACAGTACACAGCACCCTGCATTAACAAAGCAACACACACAGGACAACGCAACCACTACATACCACACGTAAGGCCCCAAACGACACACACTCTAGGAGCCCCCACAACGCGCACAAGAAACACCCACAAACACGTACAGAGAGAACACACAGAACCTCCCAACACGCACACAGCACATCACGGAAAACAACACACAGCGCAAACATCACAGGACGTCAAGGCACACACAGTTCACACAACTCACAGTTCAGTGACAACACACAACAAGCACAGCGAGGCGGCACACTAACAAGCACAACCACACACAGACGACACATCTCACATCACACACATAACTCAAATCCAACGCACACACAGCCTCTCAAACACAGCCAAACACAAATCACAATCACACACGCAAAACAGGCACACCACACACGAAACCACATGAAAAGCACACAACCAACAAAAACCCACATAGCGCCACATTTCACACACTACGCACCACACACACAGTCACGCACAGACACCCCGCACTCATATCCAGCCACGGGCTGCACTACGCAAAGCGCACACGCACGAGACCCAAAATGTAGCAATACAAGTCACAAGGCACACACCAGACACATCAAAGCACACGATTTCTCACAACACACATGAACCACATTCCACAGAGCGCCCACAGCACACCCAATTAGGCACATTTAACAAGCACAACCACGCACAGACAACACATCTCACATCACACACGAAGCAAGCAAACACCCACACATACACTCAAACACAACCACACACAAGTCACAACCACACGCTCAAAGCACACACCACACACAACACATGCCGATTGACATGCAAAAAACACACAAACCACAAAGAGAGCACTGAATTTATGAAACCCTCATTTCACACACTACACATACCACACAAAACACACATAAGTCGTACAGCACACAGAGCCTCCCAGAACACACAGTGCAAAGCGCACAACATATCCACAGTGCATATTAGACACAACACAGTTAGTATCCCACACAACACGTAAAACACACAGATGACACAACGCACACACACAAATTATACTCAAAACAGGTAAGAGTACACACAACGCACAGGCAACTGAGAACACAACACATTGCACGTCACGCAACACACGTGCGGTCGCATCCCTCATTAAACATGAAACCGGAAACCGTTCACAGACTATTGCGACATTCCCAACCACGAACACAACATGCTACACAAATGACGCCGAACATGCCACACACAAAGGCACAATCCAAGCACACAACACCCCACACAGAACCACCCTCAACCGCACAGGTCACACAGCACTCCACAGGGAAATACACGCAGAACACACACTACAAACAACAAAGTACCCAAACTGCACACGTCACATACACAACAGTCACAGCACAGAAGGAACGCAACACACAGTAAAACACACACAACCACATTAACACCGCCCCGCACACTAAACCAGCAGATCACCGACATCACAGCAAAAAGTCACACAATAACACAGCATGCGAAATGTAACACGACACAGAATACACACACAATCACTCAACAGACACAACAAAACACACCCTGCCATATACACAAAAGACAAACGAGGCACCTCACACATAACACCAAACCCAACAAACACAAAACACATCACAGAAAAGACGCACAACAAAAACATTGCGCACACGACACACACATTAAAAGAAACACATCAATGCATTACCACAACACCCGAAGTAGTACACAAATCACAGATCAATGCAGCACACAACACACACAAACATCACACACGAATTACACATCACACCTCATAACACACACAAAACCCTGCATTGACAACACAGCACACGGAGTGAAGTGAAGCAACCACTACGTACCACACATTAAGAAGCCACACACTCAGGGGATAACAAAAAACACAACACCCACTAACACAATGATACGGAGAACACACACAAACTCAAGTCACAAACAACACAACGTATGAAACAACACACACCACATACATCACAGGACACAAAGGCACCCATTTCTCACAAATCGCATTTAACCATGTACACACCACTCACACAATGAGGCACACTACACAAGCAGAACCGCATACAGAGAACACATCTCAACTCACACTCACAGCAACCAATTACACACAAAACCTCTCAAACACAGCCAAACACGTATCGCACACGCACACGCAAGACACACACAGCGCATACACAAAACACACAGCCAATAGTAAACGCACATAGCACACATTTCACACACTGCACACCCCACGTACCACCGCACACAGGCACCCCACACACACATATACACACGGGCACGCCTGCACAATGCACTCACCCCCCCCCCACCCCCCCCACACACACAAAACTCAAAATGTATATCGACCCAACAGACAGTCGCAGGGCTCACACCAGACACAACAGAGCCCATATTTCTCATAAAACACAGAGACCACATCTGGCAGAGTACATGCAGCAAACACAACGAGGCACACTGAGCAAGCACAACCACACACGCACAACACATTTCGCATCACACACGTAACAACCACACCACACTCAGCCACTCAAACACAACCACACACGAGTCACAATCACATACGCAAAACACACACAACACTCACAAATCCATACTCGAAACACACGAGACCAACAAAGAAGACAAATAGCACACATGGCCCATACAGCACGCTACACACACAACCACGCACGGACACACCACACATACATTCTCACACAGGAGCATAACGCAGAACACACACATAACACAGATGCATGCAAAAACAAAAGTCAAAAGACACACACCACACACCTCAAGGCACATAACTTCTCAGAACACACGCGAGAAACATTGCTCAGGCTACGTATGGCACACACCATGAGGCATACTAGACAAGCACAACCACGCACAGTCAACACATCTCTCATCACGTGCATAACTCAAACCGCCAAGCACCACACACAACCTCTCTAACACAGCAACACACAAATCACAATCCCACACACCAAGCAGGCACAACACATACAAATCCACACACAACCAACGAAAACACACACAACACACCTATGAGGCACTACACACAACACTCAAAACGACAGGCATGCAATACAGAGCACACGCGGACCCACACGCAGACAGCCCGTGTCAAAACACACAGAAGCACGCCCACACCAAATACACACTCAGAGCACGTCAGACACAACGCAAAGCTGGCATCACACAGGATGCTCTAAATACACAGAGCCCCCAACGTCTACCCTGTACGTAACACCCAGAAAGCGAATAGACAGCACTCACACAACCCAGAACGCAGGACATAACGCAACAGACAACAGAAAGACCAGACACGTTACACACGAAACAGGACACAGGAAGCCACACAGCAAACACATTTACAAACACCAACGGATAACTCATCAATAAATGACAAAATATACAACACACAAAGAATCACTCAACGCACACGACACGCAAGTCACCACCACACACATCACACGTTGCACGCCACACAGAGAAAAGTACACAGAACAATGTACTCAACAAGCAGTGAAGAACCCAATACCACACATGGCACATGCACAACACACACAACACGGACAACACACAGCACACAGAAAATAAACGAGACCCACAGATCACAGACAACACGGCACAAAACACACAAGAACACACAGCGCACACAGCACAGCAAACCAGAATACACACAGGTTCACAAAACAAACACCACAAATCGTTCACTACCATACACTCACAACACAAACAGCACCCCACACACACGCGCGCGACAAACCCAGAAGGCCCAACACATATCAAACACACACAGCACTCAGTAAAAAACACGTAACACACCACCCACGCAGAAAGACATTAAAAAAGGAACAACAGAGCCCACACAACACAACGCCCACAAAACTGCACATCACAATAGCACAAACAACACACACTACATACAACACCCACAATACAACACACATGCAAATCACCCACAACACGCAAAGCCAGTTTACCTACAACCTCCCAACACACAAACAGCACATCACACTACGCGGACCCCACACACACCGGGCACATAACTGCACACAATTCACATGAACCACGGTTCTCAGAGTAATCACAACACACACAGTGAGGCACACAGGCCAAGCATGGCCACACACAGTACACACATAACAAATTACGCTCATTACTCCAAACGCCAACCACACGCACAAATCACAGTCACACATGCAAAACGCACACCACACATACCGAACATACAAACCCACATTGAAGACACACGTATACCACAACAAAAAGAACACCGAATCTAAGCAGCACACATTTCACGCACGACTCCAAACGCACATGAAACCTGCAGCGCACAGAGCCGCACAGAATGCACAAGGCCAAACACACAACATATCCACAAAGCTATCGGTCATAGCCCACGGTATCTCACTCAACTTGCAAAACACACAGACCACCCAACACACAAATACGCAACACACAGGCAAGAATACACGCAACACAAGCACAAATAACAGAGCAGCACATCCCACGACACACACAAGCATCACACACAGAAATTGATATCACAACTCATAACAGTACACAGCACCCTGCATTAACAAAGCAACACACACAGGACAACGCAACCACTACATACCACACGTAAGGCCCCAAACGACACACACTCTAGGAGCCCCCACAACGCGCACAAGAAACACCCACAAACACGTACAGAGAGAACACACAGAACCTCCCAACACGCACACAGCACATCACGGAAAACAACACACAGCGCAAACATCACAGGACGTCAAGGCACACACAGTTCACACAACTCACAGTTCAGTGACAACACACAACAAGCACAGCGAGGCGGCACACTAACAAGCACAACCACACACAGACGACACATCTCACATCACACACATAACTCAAATCCAACGCACACACAGCCTCTCAAACACAGCCAAACACAAATCACAATCACACACGCAAAACAGGCACACCACACACGAAACCACATGAAAAGCACACAACCAACAAAAACCCACATAGCGCCACATTTCACACACTACGCACCACACACACAGTCACGCACAGACACCCCGCACTCATATCCAGCCACGGGCTGCACTACGCAAAGCGCACACGCACGAGACCCAAAATGTAGCAATACAAGTCACAAGGCACACACCAGACACATCAAAGCACACGATTTCTCACAACACACATGAACCACATTCCACAGAGCGCCCACAGCACACCCAATTAGGCACATTTAACAAGCACAACCACGCACAGACAACACATCTCACATCACACACGAAGCAAGCAAACACCCACACATACACTCAAACACAACCACACACAAGTCACAACCACACGCTCAAAGCACACACCACACACAACACATGCCGATTGACATGCAAAAAACACACAAACCACAAAGAGAGCACTGAATTTATGAAACCCTCATTTCACACACTACACATACCACACAAAACACACATAAGTCGTACAGCACACAGAGCCTCCCAGAACACACAGTGCAAAGCGCACAACATATCCACAGTGCATATTAGACACAACACAGTTAGTATCCCACACAACACGTAAAACACACAGATGACACAACGCACACACACAAATTATACTCAAAACAGGTAAGAGTACACACAACGCACAGGCAACTGAGAACACAACACATTGCACGTCACGCAACACACGTGCGGTCGCATCCCTCATTAAACATGAAACCGGAAACCGTTCACAGACTATTGCGACATTCCCAACCACGAACACAACATGCTACACAAATGACGCCGAACATGCCACACACAAAGGCACAATCCAAGCACACAACACCCCACACAGAACCACCCTCAACCGCACAGGTCACACAGCACTCCACAGGGAAATACACGCAGAACACACACTACAAACAACAAAGTACCCAAACTGCACACGTCACATACACAACAGTCACAGCACAGAAGGAACGCAACACACAGTAAAACACACACAACCACATTAACACCGCCCCGCACACTAAACCAGCAGATCACCGACATCACAGCAAAAAGTCACACAATAACACAGCATGCGAAATGTAACACGACACAGAATACACACACAATCACTCAACAGACACAACAAAACACACCCTGCCATATACACAAAAGACAAACGAGGCACCTCACACATAACACCAAACCCAACAAACACAAAACACATCACAGAAAAGACGCACAACAAAAACATTGCGCACACGACACACACATTAAAAGAAACACATCAATGCATTACCACAACACCCGAAGTAGTACACAAATCACAGATCAATGCAGCACACAACACACACAAACATCACACACGAATTACACATCACACCTCATAACACACACAAAACCCTGCATTGACAACACAGCACACGGAGTGAAGTGAAGCAACCACTACGTACCACACATTAAGAAGCCACACACTCAGGGGATAACAAAAAACACAACACCCACTAACACAATGATACGGAGAACACACACAAACTCAAGTCACAAACAACACAACGTATGAAACAACACACACCACATACATCACAGGACACAAAGGCACCCATTTCTCACAAATCGCATTTAACCATGTACACACCACTCACACAATGAGGCACACTACACAAGCAGAACCGCATACAGAGAACACATCTCAACTCACACTCACAGCAACCAATTACACACAAAACCTCTCAAACACAGCCAAACACGTATCGCACACGCACACGCAAGACACACACAGCGCATACACAAAACACACAGCCAATAGTAAACGCACATAGCACACATTTCACACACTGCACACCCCACGTACCACCGCACACAGGCACCCCCCACACACATATACACACGGGCACGCCTGCACAATGCACTCACCCCCCCCCCCCACCCCCCCCACACACACAAAACTCAAAATGTATATCGACCCAACAGACAGTCGCAGGGCTCACACCAGACACAACAGAGCCCATATTTCTCATAAAACACAGAGACCACATCTGGCAGAGTACATGCAGCAAACACAACGAGGCACACTGAGCAAGCACAACCACACACGCACAACACATTTCGCATCACACACGTAACAACCACACCACACTCAGCCACTCAAACACAACCACACACGAGTCACAATCACATACGCAAAACACACACAACACTCACAAATCCATACTCGAAACACACGAGACCAACAAAGAAGACAAATAGCACACATGGCCCATACAGCACGCTACACACACAACCACGCACGGACACACCACACATACATTCTCACACAGGAGCATAACGCAGAACACACACATAACACAGATGCATGCAAAAACAAAAGTCAAAAGACACACACCACACACCTCAAGGCACATAACTTCTCAGAACACACGCGAGAAACATTGCTCAGGCTACGTATGGCACACACCATGAGGCATACTAGACAAGCACAACCACGCACAGTCAACACATCTCTCATCACGTGCATAACTCAAACCGCCAAGCACCACACACAACCTCTCTAACACAGCAACACACAAATCACAATCCCACACACCAAGCAGGCACAACACATACAAATCCACACACAACCAACGAAAACACACACAACACACCTATGAGGCACTACACACAACACTCAAAACGACAGGCATGCAATACAGAGCACACGCGGACCCACACGCAGACAGCCCGTGTCAAAACACACAGAAGCACGCCCACACCAAATACACACTCAGAGCACGTCAGACACAACGCAAAGCTGGCATCACACAGGATGCTCTAAATACACAGAGCCCCCAACGTCTACCCTGTACGTAACACCCAGAAAGCGAATAGACAGCACTCACACAACCCAGAACGCAGGACATAACGCAACAGACAACAGAAAGACCAGACACGTTACACACGAAACAGGACACAGGAAGCCACACAGCAAACACATTTACAAACACCAACGGATAACTCATCAATAAATGACAAAATATACAACACACAAAGAATCACTCAACGCACACGACACGCAAGTCACCACCACACACATCACACGTTGCACGCCACACAGAGAAAAGTACACAGAACAATGTACTCAACAAGCAGTGAAGAACCCAATACCACACATGGCACATGCACAACACACACAACACGGACAACACACAGCACACAGAAAATAAACGAGACCCACAGATCACAGACAACACGGCACAAAACACACAAGAACACACAGCGCACACAGCACAGCAAACCAGAATACACACAGGTTCACAAAACAAACACCACAAATCGTTCACTACCATACACTCACAACACAAACAGCACCCCACACACACGCGCGCGACAAACCCAGAAGGCCCAACACATATCAAACACACACAGCACTCAGTAAAAAACACGTAACACACCACCCACGCAGAAAGACATTAAAAAAGGAACAACAGAGCCCACACAACACAACGCCCACAAAACTGCACATCACAATAGCACAAACAACACACACTACATACAACACCCACAATACAACACACATGCAAATCACCCACAACACGCAAAGCCAGTTTACCTACAACCTCCCAACACACAAACAGCACATCACACTACGCGGACCCCACACACACCGGGCACATAACTGCACACAATTCACATGAACCACGGTTCTCAGAGTAATCACAACACACACAGTGAGGCACACAGGCCAAGCATGGCCACACACAGTACACACATAACAAATTACGCTCATTACTCCAAACGCCAACCACACGCACAAATCACAGTCACACATGCAAAACGCACACCACACATACCGAACATACAAACCCACATTGAAGACACACGTATACCACAACAAAAAGAACACCGAATCTAAGCAGCACACATTTCACGCACGACTCCAAACGCACATGAAACCTGCAGCGCACAGAGCCGCACAGAATGCACAAGGCCAAACACACAACATATCCACAAAGCTATCGGTCATAGCCCACGGTATCTCACTCAACTTGCAAAACACACAGACCACCCAACACACAAATACGCAACACACAGGCAAGAATACACGCAACACAAGCACAAATAACAGAGCAGCACATCCCACGACACACACAAGCATCACACACAGAAATTGATATCACAACTCATAACAGTACACAGCACCCTGCATTAACAAAGCAACACACACAGGACAACGCAACCACTACATACCACACGTAAGGCCCCAAACGACACACACTCTAGGAGCCCCCACAACGCGCACAAGAAACACCCACAAACACGTACAGAGAGAACACACAGAACCTCCCAACACGCACACAGCACATCACGGAAAACAACACACAGCGCAAACATCACAGGACGTCAAGGCACACACAGTTCACACAACTCACAGTTCAGTGACAACACACAACAAGCACAGCGAGGCGGCACACTAACAAGCACAACCACACACAGACGACACATCTCACATCACACACATAACTCAAATCCAACGCACACACAGCCTCTCAAACACAGCCAAACACAAATCACAATCACACACGCAAAACAGGCACACCACACACGAAACCACATGAAAAGCACACAACCAACAAAAACCCACATAGCGACACATTTCACACACTACGCACCACACACACAGTCACGCACAGACACCCCGCACTCATATCCAGCCACGGGCTGCACTACGCAAAGCGCACACGCACGAGACCCAAAATGTAGCAATACAAGTCACAAGGCACACACCAGACACATCAAAGCACACGATTTCTCACAACACACATGAACCACATTCCACAGAGCGCCCACAGCACACCCAATTAGGCACATTTAACAAGCACAACCACGCACAGACAACACATCTCACATCACACACGAAGCAAGCAAACACCCACACATACACTCAAACACAACCACACACAAGTCACAACCACACGCTCAAAGCACACACCACACACAACACATGCCGATTGACATGCAAAAAACACACAAACCACAAAGAGAGCACTGAATTTATGAAACCCTCATTTCACACACTACACATACCACACAAAACACACATAAGTCGTACAGCACACAGAGCCTCCCAGAACACACAGTGCAAAGCGCACAACATATCCACAGTGCATATTAGACACAACACAGTTAGTATCCCACACAACACGTA